>NW_006399760.1:30069510-30095682 GCF_000299155.1 Elephantulus edwardii | reverse complement strand
GAAGAATGCCTATTTGTGCTTTATTGACGCTGCAAAGGCATTTGACTGTGTGGATCATAACAAGTTATGGGTAAAATTGAGACAAATGGGAAACCCAGAGACCATATAACTAGAAGAACTTAAAGCCATATGTTTCTAAAAATTTAAATGTTATAATAATGTACCAATTTAGAGAATTTCTCAGAGGGATAATTATTAAATATTACGTTCAGGATAAAATCAACAGTTAATCCTAAATTATTTACTCATGTTTAACATTCTTTGTTCAAGTCCCTTTTCACAACATCTATTTGTTTAACTCACAGACATTTGACACCAGTACCTGTGATCTATTTCATCTATTTAGAGTATATAAGCTTTTTTAAAATAATTGCTAAGTTTAACCACTTAATTCTTTCTGAACAGATTTGTGTTTTTTAAGCCTTCAGTTACGCTTGGATTGGGAACACAGTTTCATTGACTTCCATTCCTTTATATTTTTATCTAACACAACTGAAAATTTTTCAGAAAAAGAATAAGACTTCTTAACGTGATTCCTCTAACCATAGTGAAACATACTAATTTCACTCCTTGGTCATCATCTCTAGTTTAATTTCCTAGGAAATAGAGTCATCAGCTTCAGCTGAAAATTCATTGCTTGTCACACGTGCCAATCCAAATTATGTTGCTCTCTTAATCTCGATGTGGTTTAATTTTGCAACCTAGCATACTTCTTGAGTGAATAAAAAATTCAATTGTCATAGCTGAGTTCTGATGTTCTAGTGGGTAAGGAGTTGCACTGTCAACCCAAAGGCAAGTAGTTCAAATCCACCAACTGCTCTGCAGGAGAGCGCAATCTCCTTTACAGTCTCTGAAAACCTACTGGAAGATTAGCTGTCACGTTTGTTCTAACTCAGTGGCAATGACTGAGGGAGGAAGTTACCATTTTGGTTTATCCGAGCAACACTCATGCTTTTAGTAGAAGATGATCTGGAAGCCCAGCTTCTATTTTTGAGTATAAAATGTTGTTGTTATGTGTCTTTTATTTGTGAGTATAAGAACGCTATTGTTATGTGCTGTCGAGTTGACCATAACTCATATGAGATTGACAATAATCCTTAGAAAGTTTTGGTCACTTCTTCTTGTTGTGTACCATCAAGTTGGAAGTGACCCATAGCTGGCCCTCCAGCGGGTTTTCAGAGGCAATGTAATCACGTAGGAAGAGATTGCTGTCCATCTTTCTTCTGCAGAGCAGCTGGTGGATTTAACCATGTGCCTTCAAGACTGCAATGCTGTTCCTTACCAGTAGACCACCAAATCTCCCTTCTGGTCACTTAATGACAAGGAATTATGGCTACCAATCCAAAAGGATGCAGTTCAAATGCACCAGCTGCTCCACAGGAGGAAGAGGGGCGGTTGCCTTCTGTATGACTTACTGCCTCTCAAGACTTGCTGGAGGATCAGCTCTCAGTTGGTTCCTACTCAACGGTACTTGGAAACAACATTAATCCTTGGAATCATGCCTGAAAAGGTGGAGAGTTAGCATAAACGAGGGGGACCCTTTACCAGACGAATAGGCAGGGTGGCTTCAAGCAAGTAGGCCTTTATTTCAGTATTCCAACCTCAAGCTTGGAGGTAACAGACAGGTGCAAAATTACAATACATGTTCTAATTCAATAATAACAATAAAAAATTATTATGATATACCTTCACAAGAAAGTGACATTAGGTAACATTTGGAAAATAGATCTTCCATCTTATCTTTAAATATTCTTTTCAACTAAATGAAAGTCCTAGGGGACTTTTTGTTTGACAGAGTAAAATCTTTTATAATATTCTCTGCAATTTTGCCTTCAATTGAACATCATTTGTATTACAGGAGTATTGCAAGTGTTTGTATGTAGATTTCAAAATGTATAAGCAAGGTTATATGCATATAAAAGGGAGCTCTCATGGTCTACTGGTAAGATGATGATGTCCTGCAATCCCAAAGGCTTGTGGTTCGAATCCATCAGGTGTTCCGTAGGAAAAGGATGGGCAGTCTCCTCCTTTGTGATTTACTGCCTCTGAAAATCCACTGGAGGGTTAGCTATGAGTTGGTTCCAACTCAATGGCACACAATAACAACAACAACATGCATGTAAAAGTTTACAGAATGGAAGACTCGTGCCCACATAAACACTTCAAAGGTGACTAGAAGGTGTATTTACAGTGACAATACTAATTTCTGAAAAAAATATAAAGACTAAAGTCTTTGGGTATTTTTCATGAAATCTATGTAGTTTTAAGCAGATATATCTGGGGTGTTATTGAGTTCTAGAATATTCATATCTACTTAGCATCAAAATATGAACCCACAAAAAAAGGTGTTGGGTTTTATATTGACAGTGTTCTACTTAGTTGACTGAAAAAGGAGGAGGAGGAGGAAGAAGTGGGGGAGAAGAAAAAGCTCAACTAGAATTGAGAAAAGGTTCTCCAGCTATTTTTATATTGAAATTCCCATGGTTGGTTTAAGAACAACATGACCCTTATTTAACTGTGGTAAGAAGAAAAGACAAAGGAAATGACATCAAATCTCTGTATCTTAACTGTGGAAAGGGAACCAAGATAAAGTAGACTTTCTCCTACAGGTATGCTAAAAATGTGGTTACCTTACACACTGTTATAATGTCTTGTGACTTTATGTGTAAGTAAATATTTGTTATGGGCCCGTTTGGTTAGAATGAAAAGGGCTTATTTATTTCTCTTTGTACCTTCCCCTGGTGTGAACAGAAAATGAGGCCGGCGAAAGCTTAGCATTTGGTCCTTAGCCCAGCAGATTGCTCAAAGGAAACAGGGCTGGCCACGGAAAGTCAGACCAGGTTTGAGCCAATCAGTTGCTGACAAGGTTGCTCTTCAAAGCATTGCTGGCATTTGGGAGTTTCCGTGACAGGCTACAGGAAGGGATTTCATTCTTCTTTAACTTGGTGGCCAGGCTGCAAGCTACCACAGAGTCCTTTCCCCCTAATCCATACTGTTCAATTGTCACGAAAGCTTGTAAACAGGAGCCTCCATCAGTTACCTCAGAGTGGTTTGAACAAACTAACATCATAACAAGAGTGTTTATGGAAAAATGCTTAAGCACTGAAGCAGAAAGGGCTTAGCACTGATCAGACCTCTCTTCCACCTTTATTCTTCACTGTTCACATTGAAATGCAAATATCAGTGCAGGGTTTCCACTGGCGTGCCACTCACAAATTGAAAAGCAGTTTTTATCTATGCAAATGTAAGCATGGTAATTGAAGTTAATCAATCAATGCTAGCTTTCACTAAAACCTTGAACATGATTGAATAAAGTAATTATCATTCAGCAGAAAATGATGAAGTTGTAGACAGCATGAACCTTATTAAAGGAGGATTTTGAGTCACAATGGCTTAATTTAGCTAACAGCCCAGCCTTAGCCCAAGCAGCATACTACTCTTGCTGCCTAGAATTGTTTTTATGATTAAAACAACAACAACAACAATAATGGCAGTGGGGGAAGGTAGAGATAAGGACAAAGCTGGGGCTTGATTATTTTTATATTGTTGGATCAATAAAAAGTACTTGTCATACTACAGAGAAATCATAACTAACATCCTTTATTTTTAAATCCTAAGTAGATCAGTGAACAAAATATTGTGATGACATCTTTAATATGTCCAAAGGAAACAACAGGCTCTTAATACTGTTATTATAGTTTAAGTGGAACAAATAAAAGCAGCATCTCAGAAGTCTTGGTAAAATATGCGTTAAATTAGAGAAATATTTCTGTGTGCCAAAGTAACCTATTAAGATTTTAAATCTTAATGGAATGCTAAGCTCTTAAAATAGCATGATCTGAGATGTATTTGTATTTTCCCCCCTATTGATTTGCAAGAAAACAGAAGATACACTGCATTCTGCACAGCCTTTCAAATATTTCATTGTTGTAGAAAGCCATATATTCAATTAGTTGCCTTGACTTATATTTTTTTAATTAGTCTACCAAAAGGTGTTTTAATATTATTTCTAGGACACTTTTTCCTAGTTTCTTTCCACTTTTATTTATTCTCACTTGAGATTTAAATATGTTAGGGGGCTTTAAAAAATCCATTTTTCCTTAAACCAGAGTTTAGCACTATTGCTGAAAAATCATTTCAGGTGGCATAAGAGAAATAATCCATCTCTGGAAAATGTAATCAACAGTTAGTGAGCAACATAATGTAAACTGATTATGAAAAGAGGCTCCATTTAGCTTTTCCCAATGTATTTCTGAAAAACAAGGTTAACTAGCAATATTTAGATTAGAGTAGCCCAGCAGGATATGGTGACTCTTAAGAACCTACAGTAATTCTATTGGCTTCAATTCGATTGAAAAAAATGTAAGGTCTGTAATCTTGCTAATATTATTGTACACCTTCAGGGAAGTCACTCCCTCCCCTAACTCCACTTGGGTTGATGAGTTTTACATTTAGTGTATTTTGAATAATAATTTATCAGATTAGAGCCACATTTTCCACTGGTTAGCAAAATAAAAATAATGGTAATCATTTTACAAAATACATTGTGCTAGTTCCTTTCTGCAAACAGTAAGTTGCCACATTTCCTAAAGATCTAACGCATTTTTTTACCATCACCTGTGTTACTAATGAATAAGTAGCTAACACAAAAAGAAAAATCTGTTGAAACAGATATATTTGAACTCAGTGATGGAGTTTTTTCAGGACACATTTCTTTTTTCAATAGAGAAAATGAGTAACTGAGTATAATTGTCCTGTCTCCTACAATTTCAATAAAAGGCATCTCCTTATTAGTTATCTTCTATTCTATCCACAAAGCATTATAAGTGTGAGGGCTACTGTGGTAAAGTGACATTAAAGTGCTGTAGAAAAAGTAAAATGGAATCAAAATGCCATTTTTATTTGTATAATAATGTGCATTAAAAGTAGGGTATTGTTTACCTTAAATGCCCTAACAGCTGCAAATTAGTCATTTCTGACCTTTTATAGTTGTTTCCCACTGTAAGACTGACCCAGGGTACAAGTTACTGTTTCTTATTTTCTTATTTCTATTCAGGTGAAAAACTAATAGTAGCAAGGAAGACCAAGGTTATGAGGTGGTACCGTCTTTATTCTAACCATTCCTTTTCAGCAACAGGAAAGAATATATTCTGCATTTTAAAAAAAAAATTTCCTCTGCAACCTCACAAATCAATTGCCAATATTATTTGCAAAAGATAGAAAGTGAAGAGTATTTGTTCATGTAATTTTTAAAGTCTTACATTTTAAATTTTTTTCATTCCTAGCATTCACATAAAGGATAAAAGTATCTACACAACAACTGTAATTAATCTACCACTATAAAATACACATGCACTTCACTTCAGGGAAGCCCTTCTTCTGACAAAATGATTTGCTAAGTTCTGAGAAAGAGATTTTAAGTGGAAACATTCTAAACAGCTGTATTTCTGTGTGGGAGTGCGTTTCTAGCTAAGCCAACTAACACACTGGTCCTGGTTTGTCTGAATGCACCATCTGCAAATAGAAGACCAAATAACTGGATAGCTAAGAAGCTGTGAACGATTACAGCTGCTGTTTGTCGAACTGCTGAAATCTCCAAGAGAAGGCAAAGTTTGGTGAAGGAACCATTTTCCCTGCACTGCCTTGCAAACTCAGAGAATGCTCTGAAAAGCCCAAAGACTTGTAAAATACAATCTATTGGAAACAAGTCAACACTTCCTATTTTTCTTCCAAGATATGTTGCTCTCCCAAGTTCTCCTGGCTGATGGTTTCTATTAATTGAGCTCTCAGTCCAATCGTTGGGCCCTCTGATTCTAGCCTTCACTTGTCTACCATAGCTGTGATGGTTAAAAGCTTCTCCAGTTTGTCACAGAGTTTAATATGCACCCTACATAATTATGCAGGATTCACTGTGCTATCAAACTGCAATTCAAATTAGTTCAGGATTAAAGGCACAGAACAGTACTGCTTCCTTAATTGCATTGTACTGTGCTGATCACATTCAAATACCCATTACTCATTCCCTCTGTGGAGCAATAAGTCAGGGGGATTAATATTCAGGCAGGTGACAGGGCCAAGCCATTAAAAGGCAGTTATGCAGAAAGCATGGCTGGTTTTATTCACGTTAATGAAATCAGTGAAATGAAACTGTAATAGATTTATCAAAGCTCAGATGGATTTGCTGTAAATCAGTTTGATTCAAGCAATCAAACTGGACAATAGAGATAGTTTTCAGCTCTTGCAATGGGTGTCAGAAAGCAGCATGTGAAAAGTGCTGATATTCTTCATGTATGGATTTGATATCCACCCCGTGCACAGGCCTATTCCCAAACCACTGCTGCTAATTTTTTTGTCTTTTGAACTAGGTGCCAGTGGCTGATAAAACACACAGCATATCATCTTAATACAGCACTTACACTGTTTTTATTCCTCATTTTTAAGTCCCCCAGAACATCAATTCTTTCCCATTGCTGGCAGAGTAGAGGGGGGGGAAAAAGTTCTACAGAGCAAAAAAAAGAGATTACTGCCCCTCCACCATCCAGGAAGCGGAACATAACTTTGGCCAGGGCAACCCCACAGAATTAGCAGGGATGTTCCTACATAACATGTAAGGGGGGGTGGGGGTGGAAATAAGCATCATCACATAAAAGAGTGATGGGTTAGTGCAGGAGCAGCTCCAAGCAACTGAACATTTACTTTTGTTCTGGGTCTAATGAAATAATTTGGTATCCATTAGAGGGCAGCATAAGAACAAAAACTAAGCCCAGCAAGGAAGGTATCCCCTACAGACAGACAAGCACCTTTGCGGAGGTAAACTTTTTCCAGTGCAGTAATGGTTGCTAAGTGCAAAGCCAATAAATGAGGAAAGCTAAGACACAGAAGATGGAGCAAATCCCACCGCCAGCGGACAATGACACCGGGAGCAGCGGGGGCCAAGTGAACGCTAGAAAGTTCGGTCCACACTAACGTCTCCCACACCTCACTCGGCTTTTTAGGGTTAAAGTAGAAATAATCCTTTCTTGAGCCCAAAGATCTTGTATTTGTCGCACAGTGTTTCTGACGAAACTGCAGTGAACTGTAACATAGCGATGAGGGTTTTGTTTTCTTACAAAGTACACCAGGCATTTTAGATGTCCCTAAAACTACTCTAATTGGCCTAATTTTTATTTATTAGAAACAAATTGTTCAAGAACTAAAGCCAGTTTTTAATGATCCAAAACAGAAATAAATGTTCTAGTCTATTAGCGTCCTATATGGAATAAATCAATATTAAAGCTAATTAACCCTTTTCAAAGGCATTTTGTCCCAGGTTTTTATTTAATGGTTCAGTGCTGCTTAAAGCATGGATCAAGCTGGATAAGCTCCATTTAAAAAATGGCCCATTTTAAAAACAGTTTAGCAGCTCACTATGACGAATATATTTATCAGAATAAACGTGACTTTTTTCAACTGTATAAATAACTGACTGGGGGGTCTATCCACGATTGGACAGAAAAGTGGAATTTAAGGGCAACAGCTAACTCTGTCCATTTGTCAACATTATAGTAACTGGTTACAAGAATTGCTTCTGAAAAAGACTTATCTTCACAAATCTGTTTTATCCTTCACTTTCGAAGCCATTTCTAAGGAACAGGGGTAGGAGGATGAGAAGAGAGGAAGCAAAGGGGCTCCCTGGATATTTCATTCTAGATCATATGTGAAATGCAAGCCTATGATTTGTTCTTTTGGGAAGATGCCATTATTTTTTAATCGTGTTCAAACACATAGTGCAAAGCACACACCTTTCAGAACATAAATGACTACTTTGACATATGAAACCCAATGAAAATTATATACATTATTTAAGGAATTCAGCATGCATCCCCTTTTATTAAACTATAGCAAATCACAGAATATACTTGAATATCAAGCTGGTTTTGAGTTATAAAACTGATGATATATTTTATACATGAATTAAATTCTTCATAGTACCAGAGGAATTAATTTGTAATGTTATGAAATTTTGATTAGCCTGTGGTAAAAAAACCCAGAATTGTTTACCACAAGTGTCTGAATTCTGACTCTTACAATCTTTCCAAATAATGAAATGAATTGGAGCGGAGGTGGGGTGGGGAGAAACAGGAATTTATGAAAACATGGAACACCATAATTTTGCCATTTTTCTGCAATAAGGATGGCAAATGATTCATGGGATAAAATGAAATATTTTTCAATGTCAGTTCAATGGATCCAAGATTTACAGCTTCTTAACTTGGATAGGAAGAACTCTGTATGCATAAAAATGAACTGTAAATCAATTAATGATCAGGATGGAAAATAAAAACAGTTGATGTTTAAGCAGGAGGGGAGAAAATGCATTCTAAATGATGGTTAAAGGCTATAACAAGCAACTTCAAGCAAGATCTTTGGAGAAAGGAGATGCTAGAGGTTGATTGCTTAAAAGAGAGCTTAGCATCAGGCTAAAGGAAAGTCATATGGTGATTCAGTTTATTACCTTTAAATCTCTCCAACAGAAGAAAGGTAGCATTTAAACCTAAATTAGATATGCATATACTAGATTTTTAAAAAAATCAGAAAGAAGGCTGACTTAGTTTTTTACAGTCTAAGGTTGAGATAAAGAAATCCTGGGACTATAAACAAGTAGCCTCTAATTGAAGATCTTCCTTAATTGAAACTATTCTTTTTTTTCCAGGTACCTGATCCAAAGAGCAATCTTTTTTGATACCCCCCCCCCCCGAACTACCATCCTAAAAGTAAGGCAGCAACAGTGAGGAAAAGTCAGTTCCGAAAGAAGAGACTGTGGGGCTGGTGGATTCAGAAAGTGGAGACTCAATCAGCTCCAGGACATGCCAAGCTCTACTATCCCAGACAGGTACTAGATTAAATTCTCTTTCACTGAAACATGACAGGCTTCCTACAACTATAAGAAACATACCATAATCTTTTTTTCCCCATCTAGATCCAACCAAACCCCTTGTAAACCAGTCTCTCAACAGGGAGCTGACAGCAGTTTGCTTAGCATTGCAATTGAATCCTCAATATTGAGACTGGAGATGGCCCTGATAATTTTGCTAAAGCAGTATTCTGCTTAATCAGATGAATCTTACTTTGCAAGGTCAAGTATGTGACAAAAGGTGTTTATTGATTTGGAGAACAGGGCCATATCCTCCTTAAACCCAGGAGCTGTAAGACTATCTATGGAATTATCAGGGATCACATTCATCATATTATGTGCATTTATTTCACAAGTAGCTAATTAGAGACCTAAGATAAAAAGTACAGGCACAAAAGGCTCATCATCTCCCCCTCCTACATAGAAATACTCTCATTAGGAGATGTCATATCAATTTAAAACTTCTGTTGTTCCTACTTTAATAAGTCAAATGTCATCAGGTAAAATCTGACACCAGTGATAATGCAGTGTTGACACAGATTAAAAAATATTGATGTTACTATCGTATTTCGTTGTCTTTGGTTACCATAAATTTTACACAATTAAAAAACAGGCAGCAATGAATTTTGGCAAATTTTACGCTGACAAATTTAAAAGTACTATAAAATTTGATAAGCTGGATCAAGGAAAAAAATATTTTGAACTATATGTTATTCTTTTTCCAGGTATTGAACTAGCAGTTCATCGATGCAAAGAGTCATAGCTTTGGGGTATTCTATGCAATTTCAAAGCACCTGTGGAAGCTCACTTATGTCTTAGAGCAGACATCACCAGGAGGCAGCGTGTCTAAACCACAAATGAAGAATCTCCTCCCTACATGTGTGTAAATTAAAACCTATAAAATAACATGGGAATTATAAAATTTGTGTTAAAACTGATAACAGCTTTACTGATTTACTGACAATGAAAATATATAGCATTTTTCCTGTCAGAGCATTTATCAACACTTGGCAAGCCTGCACTAACTTGACATGTAAGATGATCAAAATGGATTATGTAATCTTTCCCATTCATTTCTATTGATTTCAGTTATGATAAAATTCATCAGTATGCCTGGGAACACTTAGGCTGAAAAGCTCTGGCTGACCAAAAATTAAAAAAGAATGGAGTGGGGGAGAAAGAGGAGTTGTGGGGTTTTTAGTAGGGTTTTGTTTTGTTTTAAAAAAGTATTCAACAGAGTTGTAATAGGATGAATGTAATTTTAGAATAGGATTGTACAAATACAGAAGTCATGCCTTAAATGTTCCAGAAACAAATGAATACAAATAATTCTGGAAGTCCCATAAAATTACATCTGTCTATGCAAAGATTCCACTTTTGAGCTTAAAATTACATTACAAAGTTCAAGCTGAAAGAATGAACATGAAAGTGTCATTAAGCAAACAGTGTCTTAAAATATTTTTTAACTTAAAAAAAAACCCTTTCATACTAATCAGTTATTTCACTGACTGCAAGTAACATCAGCATGCCAGCAAATGGACCATTTTAATCAGTTTTATTGATTCATGCTTTCAGTTCTTATTCTGTTAAAAACAAGGCACATTAAATACATCCTCTTATTGCTCTATAAATGCATGCAGCTCATTCTGTATATCAAAAGTAATAAATAATGGCAATATAACACCAAGACAGTTATAAAAATGACAACCCAGCCTCAAACATAGTATTTAACAGTCCAATCTAGAAAAATAACCCAACACAAAACATAAAAGTGCCACATACGAAAACATGCAGTGTATGCACTCCAGCATCGGGCTGATATCAGATATTCTTTGAAAACCCAGCAAGGCTCTTTTACTCTCTAGAAAGGATTGATATAATGCAAAACAGAGTGAGTTATAGGTTCATTGACTTCAACATTATTACATTCATTGGCCAAAAATCTTTACAAATACATAACAATGAGGGAATCAATGATCACCCTTACAAGTATATTTAGTAAAAGTCAGAATGAAATTGTTGGTACAAAAGAGGAAGGCTGCATATTGTGAAACAGATAAAGTAAAGCCAGAAAGTAAATCAGAACAGTAAGCATGCATTTAACAGTAGAAATATTAAAAAGTTGTACTCAATATAAATTGATTGAAAGTAAGAATATTGCAAACAGCATGATGGATATGAGGCAGACAGTCCTGGCTTAACAAATAATCCAGCATTATCACTATTATTATGACTGTGGTAGGAGCTATTTAAAGGGGTATACAACTCGCCACCACAGATGGAGGTTCCTTCACCTGAATCCCCTCAAATGCGCTTGAAATAAATCACTTGATGACAAAATATAATCCCTGAAAACACCCCAGTCCCACTCCAACAGAGTCATCTAATATCACCTTTATATGAAAAGGAGGGAAAAAAATATTATTTTACACTTGAGATGGAGTTTTTAATGGGCTTCCTCCCCTATTTCTTTTCCACTCTTTAAATCAGGTAAAAATGCTGTGATGGTTTAATTAAGAACTTACAGTAAAATGCCGGGATGCTTGATTCACAGTAAAGTCTTGGAACCAGTTCATTTTCCAAGACAAGTCTCTGGGATTGGTGAAGGAGCTTATGCTTTAGAATTAAGCAGATTTTAGGCAAATGCAGATATGCTCCAAAGATGAAAAATTTGCTTTTCTCTGCCCTTATAAGAACTTCACTCATAGCAAAGCGTGCACAAACAAGGCCTGTTTTACAAACACAGCGCTGCCCGGGCCAGCCAGGATGATTTCTAAGCCCAATCCCTACTGTAATGGACTCAGGGAGGATACAAGTCCTCGTTATCTCCGTCTAACTAGAAAAAGAGAGAGAGAGAGAAGAAATGTACAGTATTATGGTATTTTATGTGGGACGTTTTCCAAAACAGCTCTTGCACCTAGTAAGTGCCACTAGGTTTTAAATAGTGCAATTTATTATATATTAATAGAAAAATGCAAACTTGCACATACTTTCATTATTTCTTTTTTAAGCCAGTGTAAAAATATTTCACACCTTGAAAGAAAAACTTCACAGTGATATGTGGAAGCATCATTTGCTTATGGTGAGTATCTGGGCTTCACCTAAAAGCACAACTGGACAGACCCCTCTCTTTCTCTGCAGTTTCTGTTTGTTTCAGCTGGGGATGAGGGCATGGGGGAGTGACCTGCTGGTGTTTATACAGTGATTTACAGGCTCATAATCCACTTGAATGAGGCCTATAGATATCCTACATACAGTGTTGGCATAAAGAACAGTACAAAAGTATTTTATATCCCAGTTTAAAAATGAAGACCTCAAGTCTGTGCAATGAAAATCTGCTGAGAGATGAAGGGTTATATTTCCTATATTACACAGAACCTAATTTTAAGAAAACAAAAGTGGTAGGTAGTTACTTCAGAAGGGGAAGCACAATGAATATTCAGACGACTCTAGTTAAAATGTCACCAAAATATAGCAAAAGCATCCCAAATTGGTGTTTAAACTCAATGCATTACTCGTTAAACTCAATGCAAAATGCTGTGTGTGTGTATGTGTGTCTTATGTGTCTGTGTGTTATGGTGTTTTATTTTTATTTTTGGTTAAATAATGTGGCATTGTGTTATTTTGCACATGATTATAAATAAAGTTAATTTTTAACTAAAATCTATTCCTATCTTCTTTCACTATTGTTTGTTTGCAAATACCTGGAAAAATAATGCAATAAACTAACAAAAATAGGCTACATTACATTTCATTTCATTCATTACCACATGCTCCAAAAAACTAGGATTTGGGGATTGAAAATTGTGCTCTCACATGTGTGGCTACATAAAAACCATTTTACCCCCTTAAATTTACTATTATAGAAATCTGTGAAATTTGGTCTTAGGTTATAATACACAAGTTGAGTGCTGGCTTTAAAGTATAAAAAGAAAGATGATCCGGGCAAAAATTATAGCCAAAGAAAGACAGCAGTGATTGGGGGAAAGAAAGCGCTGCTGAGATGCATAGGTCACCGTAACTCCTAGCAAATGTCAATGCTATCCTTATCTTACATCTGAGATTCTCCAAGCTTCTGAGTTCTCATTGTGATTGCTCCTGTAACTAGATCTAAACTTTTCTTCCCTCTCCAGTTTTGCTAGTCAAACTCTTGACAAAAAAAGTATAAAAGTGTGCAGTCTCATTTTGATGTAGAGGAGAGATAAGTTGGAGGAAGGGGAGGGGGAGTAATCTCCAGAAACTCTCTTTTCTATAGACATAATTTCCATTATACTTCTTTCAAAAACAAACTCTGCCTGTAAGCTTTAATGTCCAGAGCTCAACTTCTTTCAATTTCTACCCCAAAAATTCTGCCTCGAGAACAGATTTAGACTAAGCTAAAAAATAATGAAGTACGTCCAGTCTACTAAGTCACAAGATGAGTGGAATACATGTGCATTGAAAATGAGAATTAAAAAATACACTTTTTAGAAGCTAGACTGAATGGCAAATACAAATAAAGGATACACATCCTAAACCTTTGGAATGTTCGCCAGTGTTAAAAGGCAGTCATTCACATGTGCTACTTTGGAGTGGTGTACATTCTCTCTGGTTGTTGCGTGGTGATCTGCTTGTTCCTAAGTTTGTTGGCTGTGGGTTTACTGCCCAGACTCACAAGCCTCCACAACTACGATCCACGGGAATCAGAACTCTTCTGTCGAGGTTCTCTTCCGCAGTTTTCATTAATATGGCCAGTCGACTCCCAGATACCCTTCCTTTTTGAATGGCACTCATCAGCTTAAAGAGAAAATAAGCAAAAGATTAAGAAGGCCGGACAGCTTATTCGTTTCCTCGTGGCATTTTAATGGTTACCAATGCAGCAGGCAGAGGTAATTAAGTGTTCCATCAAAAACCATAGCAGGTGCTATAGCTTAAATAAGAAAAGTACAATTTTTGAACATTTCAAAATGGGAGGAGGGGACAGGCATGTATCTCGGGTGGGGGCGGGGGAAATCACACCCAGCATCTATCTAGAAAATCAGCTTGCCTTTTCAAAGCAAATCTAGTGCGTGGTTTTTTCACCCTTAAGTGTGTTTAGGGCATATATTCAACACCACCTCCCTTACTTTTGAAACAACTCAAATATTGGCTCTTTAATTCCATTTTAAAATCTTAAAAAGGAATCTCCAGGATTGAATGAAGACAAACCATGACCTATATTTAACTACCCTTTTCTTCAGTGTTACTGTACTTGACAACTTCAAGTCTCCTAAATCCAAATTCCTTAAAGACTTTTTAAAGTAATTTACATTTAAGTCCTTGAAAATGGACTCAGAGATCTACCTTAAGAATTAAAAGCACTCCACAGCCTAGATTTTAGCTAATTCACTTTTATCCAATGGATAAAATCAGAATTAGTTTTGAAATTACATGTAGTCAATGGGCAAAGGCCTTTAATCTGGTAGGCACTTTGCAATTACGAGCGTAGGGAATTTTTTTCCCCCTCCTTTTCAAGTTGATGTGGTTTTAACTATTTGCCTTTCTTGATCTCATTTCTCCAATCTTTTAAAATTTATTTGTTTATCCCTAAAAGAAGTGACTTAGTTGTTCACAGGAAAGGTGTATATAACATTTTCAAAGTATGTTTATGGATATAGCTTTCAGTTGAAAGAGATACATTTAAAGATGGCTATGAAAGCGAGTTAACAGCATCTGCCGAAGGGCCAAATCAGAATCTCCTGACCTTATTAAAAGCTGGTTCACAAGCTACTGCTTATTAAAGGCGGTCTTCCCTATGCAGAATACAGTCATGTAACCATGCAAAATCTATAATGATCCTTCCATGAGGATTTCTGAAAAACCAAATGCAGATTCAGAGAGATGAGTAATGGACAGACAGAAGCTCTTAGTCTCAAGAAAATTGAAAATATTTTATTACTTTCCCTCTAAAGAAAATCCCACTGAAAACATATTTTACATCTAATGAAGGATGGTATAACAATCAAGGATGCTGACAGGTAAAGACAGAATAATTCACTTTCTGTTTTGCCTCAGATTCTATAAAGGTTTTCAAAGTTATCAGAACTAACACAATTGATGGAACCTAAGCTTCTTTTTTGAAGCATAAACAATATATATGGTCCAACCTTTACAAACTCAGTCAGCTTTTACATTAAAAAAAAAAGAATGAGTAAAATCTAAAAATTACTAGTATAAAAAATAGCATTAGAGTATAAATATATTTCTTAAAGGGCAGGGGCACACATTTTATAAGTTGAAAATTATATTCTGTATATTTTAATTGAAAAAGCAAGCATACACTTTAGTTTTGGTCAAGAAATACTCAATTATTAAAAACTTTGACAAGAAAATATGCAGGTTCAGAATTTTCTGCACTGCATTTAAAAATGAAAGAATCTTAAAACCCAAGGCACATAGTTATTATTAGGACCACAAAGTATAAACATAAAATGAGACTCTTCTTATTGCTAAAACCCAGACTTTTTAAATCCTAAACATTTGTTTATTTGAAACACACCTGAAAAAAGTACATCCATTTCTCTGAAGAAAAGTATTCTAAATTACCAATGCAAACAAAAAAATATTGTTTAGAAACTACACATATACACATATAAAATGTATTACAAGTTTTCTAATTCTGAACACAAATTTTAAAGTCAACTTGAAATGTGTATTTAGTTAAACAATAAGCTAAAAAGAATAGACATTCTGTTTTTGGAATGCTGAACACAACCTGTCAAAATTGTCTGCATTTAGATTCAACAATGCTTTTATCTGCAGCTCATCTCCAGAGAGACAATTACCATTTCCTTTGCCTTGATATTGTTTGTTTAACTTGACACAGTGAAGAAAGGGCTGACATTGACCAAAATCCCCAACATTAATTTATTTCATGTTCAGCATTCATCATTGCCATGGTGCAAGTAAGACCTGGCATTCATTTGAAATATCCGCCCAAGAAGCACTAGAGAAAAAACCTGGCTACTCGATAACCAATGTGCTCTTCATATGCTCTGAGCCATATGGACAGATACAAATATGCGGGCTTATTTTATTTCTTTTTAGGAATAATGTATAGCATCCAATTTAAAATAAAAGTAACAAAGCATTTCCTTAAATGACATAAAGAGTAAACAAATTAACCTCAAATACGTTGAAAACTGGGAAATAAAGATGTTTGAATTAACCCCAGAATATGTTTTTCATGTTCTTTACAATGTATCTAATAATGACATTCTAACTAAATATGATTTTCAAATTAATAGAAATATGATTTCTTTAAAGTTTTTCCATTAAAAAAAATTCTCTTCTACATTAGGACTATCAGGTTGTCTCATTGGGTACAAAATGGTCCAACAGTGAAAGTTCATGCACACTTCTTTTAAAAGCATGCAATTTTTTTAGCCTTTAGTCTTAAATAACTTGGTTTTAATCTAAATTGCAATATTTCTTATAAAGAGAAAATAAACTAAGTAGAACCTTATCCTTTAATGGCAGACACGCCAGCCTTTGCTGGCTTCTAGTTTCCTCCTTTCTTTGAGAATGAAGTGACAACTGTATGCATGTAAAAACCCACCCAAGGGAATCCATTTACTCCAATGATAAACAAAAGACAAAAGGAAATATGCTTATTCTTTTCATCACAACTCACCTGCAGAAACTCATTGAGTTCAACCTGTCCATTTTTGTTCAAATCTACTTCATTCAGAATTTCATGCAATGTGTTTTCATCCATTTGGACATTGATGCTCTAATGAAAGGCAAAGGAAAATCATGAGGTCTAACTGTAAATTAAGCATATCCTTTTCTTAGCATGATTACACTTTAAAAAATTTAAAATTAAACATGCAAAAAAGTATTACACCAGAAAAATTGTATAATATCACCTTCATTTACATTATTCTGTTACTTAGCACAGATATTAACCAAAAGATATTACCTCTAATACACGCTGAACATCAACAATGGTAATAAAGCCTTTTTGGTCTGAATCAAACTTATGAAATCTCTTCTTGTACCTGGAACACAAAAATGGTTAATAAAAAAATATACCTAAGTAAGTAAAAGAGAAACGTGGAAATATATTAGACATACCTGTCAATGTCTGAAGGCAGTAGGCTAATTTCAGAGCGATCCGTTAGTTGTTCAGATCGAGATTTATAGCCCATTTCATAATAGAGAAACTTCTTAGCTGTTTCTAGCTCTTCCTACAACACAAAGTTCAAAGATTTATGGGAAGATATAGTAAATTTCTTTTTCTTTTCCTCATTCTTTGTTCTACACACACACACACACCCCCCAAACAAAATAAGTGTAGGGTGAGAAGTTGAGATGGTGACTTGGTTACACTCATGGTGTTATTGCCCAAAGAGCAAAACAAAATCAAGCTAAGTGGATACAGTCAGCAATCTTGAAACCGTAAACAGACAAATGAGAGCTAAAGAAGCTAAATGAACACCTGCTAGAAGGGAGAAGTGAACCAATGCAATAAACGAGGAGTAACATTGACAGAGGGGCTCAGCCAGCCATCCTGCCTCAACATGGGCATCTTGAGACAAAGGCACTATTGACTCCAGGTGAAAAACACAGGAAGCAATCTCCCATAAGAGACCAACAATATAGGCATGCCTAAAGAGCAGCACAGAGAATGGATCAGTGTCTGGATCTAAGCAAGGAAATCACAGAAAACAAAGCAGGATTTACAGGAATCCTGCCATTCAGAGAGGAGTCAGGGGACCAGGGACTAAAGCCAGATACACTTCTAAGCAGCAGTTCCTCGAGCTCTGGAGCAAGTGGCATGCATGAGGAGGTGAATCTGTGGAGCACTAGTGGGAGGTCTCCCACTGGACCAGACCCCAGGAGTTCTCAACCCTTGCCCTAGGTCAGGAGAGAGTCTTGACTGTTGTCTACAGTAGACAACAAGTATCCCAGAATCCTTGTCTGCTAGCTGGGGAAGCACCTTTTCCCCTCCCTTGTGTGATAAGAAACTGTGATTGTCTCTTATTTAGGACACGTTGCCCAAATGAAAATCCTATCACAAGTCCAATCTCTCTTTCCACCCAGTCCTGTGTGCCACTCTCTCCTGTTTATCTGATGAGTGGTAGTAGGTATGCTCCCACTCTGACACACATTCCACACACTTGAAATGCCCTCTTGGAGCTCAGTGAGCATAGAAACCATGCAAACACACCTGTGCCCCCTGCTATCTATTACTTGCCTTCTAAGAGGTGATGGCAAAGTAACAATAACTGCACCATCTATTTGTGTATTTAGCAAAAGCAGTGGTAGCATGATTCCATACATACTCATCAAATGTTCTCTTTCCCTTTCCTCTGCCCAGTTAGGGTAACCAATCAGCCTCCCTCACCTAGTGAGAGGCTGTGACCATGAGACCATGCATACTTCTGTCTGCTACTCACTCTGTCCCCATCTGGTAGGAGATGGAGACAGAGCCACCACCAACTAGCTACAGTCATCATACCTACTACTCTGCCCATTAGCAAGTGCCATTGCCTGCTCCTGTGATAGTAGGCCTATGACAGATGGTGGGCAATGCCCACAAGCCTACCTCATAAGACTGGAAGAGAGCTATGCTCATACAGCCCTTATCCCACCCACCCAGTACAGGCAAGCAAGTACTCCAGTGGGGCCAGACTAGTGATCAGAGTAGCCAACCTGGATACATCAGAACAAAACAACAATTCAGGACACAAGGGAATAAAACACACATATACTTAATAAATTAATATAATAACATCATAATGCTTTGGAGATAACAGGAAATATCAGACCATCTTATGGAGAATAACAAGATGACTCTAGAAATAATCAAAGAAAAAGAGATTTACTGAAGAAGAAATGACAATGGAACTACCTCTAAGGACCTCAAAAGACTTAAAAAGAAGAGTCTTCATGCAAACAAGAAAGAGACTAAGGAAGACACAAATAAGGAAAAAGGAACAGCAAATACTAGAAATGTTCAGGAAAACCAGGCAAAACTTAAACACACAGAAAGATAATTGGAAACAACACAAAAACCAGTAAGTAGATATCTAAAAGATTAACAATAAAATTTCAGAAATAGTTTTATGCAAGTGTATGTTGTTATGGTGGTTATGTTCCATCGAGTTGGAACCAACTAATAGCTGACCTTTGAATGAGTTTTGAGAGGCTGTAAATCACATAGAAGGAGATTATCCATCTTTCTCCAAAGGAGCAGCTGGTGAATTCAAATCACCAGCCTCATTACCACTAAGATATCAGAGCTACCTAGGGAAAGAACCAAGTCAATGAATGACAGAATCAGCAAAACAGAGTACAAATCTCCTAACACTCATTTGTTTGAGAAACAGTCAGAGAAGAAAATAAGCATTGAGAATTATGTGAAACACTAGAAAAGAGGAATCACTTAGGTGTGATCAGAATTCCAGAACATGAAAAGATGTTTTTTTAATATCTGTTGGCAGAAAACCTCCTCTTATCATGAAAGAGGAAAAGATATCTACTCAAGAAACACAATTTTAAAAAAAAATAAAATTCATACAGGATAGATCTCAATGGAAATCACAAATGATCTCATAATCAAATTTTCCAAACACAAAGACAAAGAATGCTGAGAAGCTGTCTAGCAAAAACTGTCACTTAAAAAGGGGAATCAGAAACTAAACTTTATATTCTCAGCAGAAACTACTTAGGAAAAAAAGTGAAAAGGGGCTACATCTATAAAATCCTGAAAGAAAATAACTGACAACCAGGAAGTGTAAATCCAGATGAGTGACAAGCAAAGCAATGTCTAATAAGGGGATGATCACAAAAATATCAATAAATAAAGAAAGAGAAGGCACAGTTAGATGTATAAGCAAATAATTTGCAATGTTGAACTGTTAAATGTTAAAATAAATTGCAATGTTAAAAAACATGTTCTGAGTAATGTCATAAAACAAAATGTACGAATGGTTTACTGGAAAACAAATTTGTTCTGTAAAATTTTACTCAGATCATGTATTTTGTGATTTTTTTAAAAAATTATATATAAAAAAAAATCTAGGACACAGCAAGTGGTCAGACTTTTATAGCAAGAGATATATGAATTAAAGAGAGAGAAGAGAGCAAAAATAAATACCTTAGCCCTGTAACTCAAAGAAATAGAAAAAGCCATCAAAATAAAAAAGGAAACAATAAAAATTGGAGTGAAAATAAATGAAATGAAAAACAATGACTAAAAAAACTAAAAGACCCAACAAGATGAAAAGTTGGTTCTTTGAAAGGATCAATAAAATTGACAAACTGCCTGCCAAAATGACAGAAGAAAGTAAGGAAAAGATGCAAATAACCCAATTAAAGAATGGGGTGGGTAACATTATATCAGAACTAGGGGAAATAATAAAGATCATAACAGAAAACTGAAAAACTAGCAGGTGGGGACAACCTAACTTTGAAAACTTAGAGGAAATGAACATATAAACACACAGCCTACTTAAAGCTAAAATGAGCATAGATAGAAAATCTAAACAGAGTTCTAAGACAAAAGAAATTGAGAGGTCAATAAAAAAATTCACAACAATTCACATGCTGAGCAAATAATCTAAGAAGCTGAAATATACAAAGAAAAATGGGGCATCAGGACTGGAAGAAGACACTAATAATAAAAATAAACCATGATACTTGGATGATACAACCTGCCTTGCTGAAAACAAACAAGACCTGAAGTACTTACTGAGGAAGCTCAAAGACAATAGCCTTCAGTGTGGATTCTACGTCAACATAAAGAAAACAAAAATCTTCATAACTAGGCCAATAAACAAAACCATGATAAACGGAAATAAAGACTGAAGGTATAAAGGATTTAATTTTCATAGGGTCCAGAATCAACTTCCTTCCACAGAGAAAGCATATGGTATACTGCACTGGGAAAATTTCCTGCAAAGGACCTCTAAAAGTGCTAAAGAGCAAAGATGTCACTTTGAGGATTAAGGTCCACTAATCCAATCCTTGAATTTTCAACTGCCTTACTGAAACATAAACAATGAATAAGGAAGATTGAAGAACTCTGATGTCTTTGAATTACAGTGTTAGGAAAGAATACTAAATACACTGTGGAGTACTTACTAAAAAACCAAACAAATCTGTCTGGGAAGAAATGCAGTCAGAATGTTCCTTAGATGTGAAGATGGTCAGACTTCATTTCAAATACTGAGGGCATTTATCAAGAGCGGATAGTTCCTGGAGAAAGGGACCATGATAAAGAGGAAGATCCTCAATAAAATGGACTGTTTGATTTTGCTGTACAAAGGGTCACTACTAAATAATAAAACTTTACAAGTTGTTTTAATTTGTCATCAAGTATTCACTCTCCCTCCAGTTGGTAAAGCAATAATGCTTATCTATCAACAATATAATCTATGGTATATTTACATGTTGGAATATTATACAACAATAAATCATTATAAAGAATTTGTTAATCATTACACATTATGGATCAATCTAGAGGGAAATATGCAGGGAGCTCTGGTGGCCTAGTGGCAAGAAGCTGTGCTGCAATATTGGGAGTCATGCTGTTCGAATCTACCAGATGCTCTGCAGGAGAAGGAGGGGCCATTTCCTCATGTGCCAGTCAGATACCACTCGATGGTACACAACAAGGGTGGGGGAACCCCAAGAAGCTGTGCCACAGTCTTAGAGGGAATCATAATAAGACAATTATGGTATAAGATCATAGCTCAAAAAAGTATTAAGAAAGGGTTTCACAATCGTAGAATCATTCTTCATGGTTACCAAGGAGGGAAAGTGTAGTAAGACTAAGTAAATAAATAAGTTAGGACAAGAGAGAGTCAAACTGTTATAAAACAAAATGTGTATGTATGACTGATTGAATAAAATAAATGTTATTTCAAAACTTTCACCAAAATATTTTCTTTTTAAAACCACAAGAATAGAGTCCTTATCACCCACTATTAGTGACCTCTAGTTATTTGACTATTTAAAAAGCCATCTATTTTACAGAGATAGCATACAGGGCTTGATAAAAAACAAACAAACAAACAAACTTTATGGATTCAAATCCATTATTTTAGCAACATATTCTTGATGCTAAAATTATGTGACTATGTAAAAATTAACTAAGAGGTCAGCAAAGATTTTTCCTAAGTAAATTCTTACAAGCTTCCAACAATGATCACTATTGTTACTCTTAGGAGATGTTGGCAAATGGCTCAAAAATTAGAGTGACACACATACATACAAGCGACGAAAACCCTGCTCAGTCATGCACTTAGCTCACAATCTCCGCTGTGCTCAGTAATCATCAAGTAGATTCTGGCACACGGTGACCCCATCTGTAAAGAGCAGGATTATATCTGCCATGATGTTTTCCAGGAACAGGTCTCCAGAGTTATCTTCCAAGGTTCCACTGGAAGGTTGGAAACCACCAACTTTCTGGCTAATGGAACTCTTACCCAGTGATAATGGTTACTTCTTGCTAAATGCTGATAAAACACACAAATTGCCAAAGATAATCACCCAATATCTATATCAAGACAACCAATTTACAGGTGATAGACTCTACTTTTCCTCTCTCCTCCCTTATTGATACTGCATTAGTACTACATTTGTCTTCTGTCTTCTGGACCCAACTGCTAGTTGCCACAATATTTAAAAAAAATCAAAAGTATTAAAACAACTATGAGAGATCATCTCACCCCAGTCAGAATAGCAAAATTTAACAGAACAGCAAGCAACAAATGCTGGCGAACCTTTATTCACTGTTGGTGGGAGTATAAAATGGTGCAACCACTATGGAAGGCAGTATGGCGCTATCTCAAAAAGTTGCAAATAGAGATACCATTTGACCCAGAAATTCCACTACGGGGAATATACCCCAAAGAGACCATAACTGACATCCAAGCAGATATATGCGCACCCATGTTCATTGCAGCTTTGTTCACAATAGCAAGGAGTTGAAAACAACCTAAGTGCCCATCAACAAACGAATGGCTAGAGAAGCTGTGGTATATTCACACAATTAAATACTACACTGCATTGAAAAACAAGGAAATCATGCAATATTATTCAAACTGGGTGATCCTGGAGGACATTATGCTGAGTAAGGTATCTCAGTCACAAAAGGACAAATACTGCATGGTGCCACTGTTGTAAAACAGGACTGCCTCAGGGTTGGGGAGAGACTAAGAAAGATGGGCTCAATAATGTATACTGCATTGAACAGATGAGGGAGAAAACTGTTTAAAAGGGATTATCTGATTAGGTATTTTTGTCATGACAGGTGTCTAGAGCGAAGGTTACACGGTGGAATGGACCTGTGGGAGGGTTTGTAAAACAATGAAAGAATTTTTGTTTTACTTTTCCAAGAGGGTAGTGTACTAGGGGGAAGGGTTGGGAGGGGAGAAAAGTACAACAATGAATGAATGGAAATCCAAAGTCTCTGTAAATTTTTACTGAAATTAATAATAAATTTAAAAAAAATAAAGACTAAGGTGCACTTGAAAAATAAATAAACAGTATTTCAATAAATCCATCTACAAAATCTCTGAGTAACCTCTTACTGGTTTTCTGGGCTGGCCAACAAACTCACTTAGAACAGACCCATTTGAGTGTCTGTTCCCTCTTACCCATATTTATTTTGTTCTTTCATTCTCCTTGGGGAGGAAAAGAGTAGAGGAATAAACCTCCGGTGGCTCTGGGGAGAATCTCTGCAATTTACAAACTCAAAAAAACCCCTGGGGGGTCAGCTACACGTCTGTCTGACTCCATGGCAATGACTTTTGGATTGACTTTAACAAAAGATTTTGAAAGTATTAAAATACTAGTTGAGTAGTTCTGTTTGTACAACATTCAACAATGCTGTCTGGTCCCTTGAGTGATGGTGCAACTTAGTTTACTTGAATTTTTTTCAACTTTTACAAGTTATCTCTGGTATCCTGAGCATATTTTTAAGAAAATGCCTTCGCAACACTCAGTCAATGCTGGACACTGCTCATATACATTCATAGTATCCTTAGATCTCTTTTCTTCCACCGGTCTAAATCGTAAATATTTATCAGCTTGCTTTGTCTAGAGTCACTCCTTTACTTGCTTCCTCGTCATTAGAACCAATTTTGAAACAACATCTTTTTGTGAAACTCTCCCAATCTAGTTTGAGTGATCTTTCTAAAGTCTCTATGTCATAGTGACATTAGTGCTCCTCCCCACAAACAGTGAGGACTTGTTTCTATCTCCAAATAAATTCCCATATATAAAACCTTCTGGAAAATGGCAATTCACATAAGCATTTTAAAGATGTCAAATTACTAGCATTAACGGGGGAAAATTTTAATTTAACTTAAACCTTCTCAAGTTCTTTTGATCATTTTTTGAGTTAGCTTTTCACCTCTATTATTAATTCACCTTTATTATGGAACACAGGTTGGCAATGATACTAAATCTGAAGCCACCACCTCCTCCAGAGATTATCCTCCTCCCAATTGGTCCTCCAGAGTTGATTGGATTTTGGTCTTAAGTAGCAGTTACTCTAAATTATTTTCTAAATTTTAGAAAACACATATATTTCTCGGTGGTATATAGGTTTTATAACCTCACCAGATCTCAAGATTTTTGAAAATGAGCTATTTATCATCCTTCTAAATTATGGACCTAGTGCTCAGTATACATGTCACTTATTAAATATTGACTGCTAAAAATAACCACAATTTATCTACAGAGAATTATTTATCACCTCATTCCTTTTTCCCTTTTGCAGGTTAAATAATCCCAATGCTTCTAACCTTTTCTCACAAGTCCAACTTTCTAACCTTTTAATTTTTTTTTTCTTTTCCTCTCCTTTGTTCTCTCTAGCCTGTCCAGAGTTCTCATAAATACTTGAATATCTCCAATACTGAGTAATAACTGTAGGCCTTTCCCACCCCCTCTCTTTTACTTTATGATGGGGGTGGGAAAATTATCCTACCACACAAATTTACTTCTAAAATTTGAAGTTAAATTTGGTTTTCCCCAGAAGGGCCAAACACAACAGGTTTACAGAATTTTCCCTCCTTTCTACCACCTACAGTCTAAATACATAGTACAAAACATATCCCAACAAATTCAAGTCATCACAGCCGTAATTTCTGAACAAGATGCACAACTCTATATATAGGAAAAAAGGATTGGCAGACAGCACAGAACTAGATTAAGTTTTATTTTGGTTTTATGTCTGCATATAACTTTAGTTGATCAAAACTCCAAAGTAGAAGAACTATAAACTGGCATTGCTAAGGCAGAAGGCAAGAGGACAGGGTGGAGAAGACAGATGTTTTTAGGTCAGAACTCGATTTGATCCCAGTTTCACAAGTCCCTGCGGTTACAACTGAGACAGGGCAACCAGAGCCACATCTCAGGGAGGGTGTCTGGGTTTAGGCCAGAAAACAACAAGATAAAACATGCATACACCCTACTGCAATGAGCACATAGTTCCTGTTAAGTTGCTTTCCAGGCAAAACTGGCTTAAGCAGATTTGTTATGTGCAGTCCACTGTCCTTTGACCTTTATATGATTTTCCTCTAGAGGCAGCAGAGAGTCTTCAGCAGGAACAGAAAATGGAAGCCACAAAGACTACACATGCACACCATCCCATAATATGTGACATCTCTTGCCTCAGGGAACTCTGGTGGCTCAGCGTTAAGGAGTTGCCCTGCCAACCCAAAGGTATCCAATTCCAATTCACCAACTGCTCTGCAAGAGAAAAACGGGCATTCTCCTTCTGTGTGAGTTGTGTGGCCTCTGAAAACCTGTGAGACAATCAACTATGGGTCCGTTCTGACTTTCAAGTGCACAACAGTTGACCTAGAAGCCTCTGCAATAAAGTTCTCTTTGAAAAGCTAGCTGTGTGTGCACTTAATTATCATAATTCTTCCTATATGGTCCATTCTCCAGATATAAACATGAAAACTCATGTCACCCAAATCTTTGTTAAGACCAAACAATTCTTCTGTACCGTGAACCTTGGGCTTGTGATTCTTCATCCTTCCATGCCTCCCTTTGCAAATCAGTTTTAGTTTGCAAAGTATTTTCCTTAATACACTTTTTTCCTGTGCTTTCATAGAAAAGCCTGGATTCCTGTTTTACTATTACTTAACAGGAAGAAGAAACCAAATTTAAGATGCACTGAAAACCTTTTTCTGGCAACAATATTTAAAGGGTAATATGAATATTCAAAGAGTAGTATGAAAACCTTCAAGGACTACAGCCTCCAATATGGATTGAGGCTCAATGTCAAGAAGACAAAG
>NW_006399760.1:29924513-30068958 GCF_000299155.1 Elephantulus edwardii | reverse complement strand
ACAGTGCGATTGGCACAGGACAGAGCGGAGTTTAGGGCTGTTGTACATAGGGTCGCTATGAGTCGCAAGCGACTTGACGGCACATAACAACAACAACATGGCTACAGGATAAAGGAACTCTTTTTGACCACTGACTCTCACCACCTGTAAACATTACACTAAAGTTATTTGATATTTAAAGGACAAAGCAGATGATGATAACTCACTAAATAATTAAATAAATACCCACTGATGTAGACTAAGAACTGGCTCACTGCTGACCCTCCAGTGCCAGTTTCTAAGGCTGTAAGTTGCATGAGAGAAGATCACTTATCCTTCTCCCACAAAAAAGCACGGAAATCCAAAATCTCTGTAAATGTTCATTTAAATTAATAAAATTATTTTTTTATAAAGCATTGTATCCTCAATCAACATTGTATCCTCAATCAACATTATCTCTCTTTTTTTCATGAATTATAACCATGAAGTTGAAAGTACTTTTCTATAAGAGAGAATTTATAAGTAACTTTGATATTAAGTTCAAAAATCTTTTCTACATTCAAAAGGTTTAGCAAGAATTTTAAAAAACGTACATATCGATAGAAATTGGCAAGAAATCTAACATCACCATGAAGAAGCATGTTAGCTAATGCAGGTGTATATGCTCAAGAGACCCGAAAGCAGAAACACGGATACCAGAGTTCATACAGTATTCACAAGAGTCAAAAGGTGGAAACACCTTGATAAATGGATGAGCTAAAAGTAGCCTATACATACTCAGCTGTAAAAGAAAATTAATTTCTGGTCCATGCTATATTAATAAACCTTGAAAATGCAGGGGAATGGGGAATAACTGCAAGAGTCCTGAATTTCTGTCTAGGGTGACAAAAAAAATCTGAAAATGGGTAGTGATTATGGTAACTCAATGCTGTGAATATAGTTAATGCTAATGAATTGTAATGGTTATTTCTTATTGTTGCTACTAGGGGTCATTGAGCCAAATACCCCTCACAGCAACGTGAGGAACAGGTTTGACCTTGCTCTACCCTGCACAAGCCTCATGATTTCTGTCATGCTCAAACTCATTCTGGTCACCACTGTGCCAGTCCATCTCACTGAGGGTCTTCCTCTCTTTTGCTGACCTTTTTCCAGCATGATGTTTCTCTCCAAGGCTGGTCCTGAAAATATGCCCAAAGTAAGTGAGACAAAGATTCACCATCTTTGCCACTAAGAAACATTCTGGTTGCACTTTTTTCCCAATAGATTTGTTTGTTCTTTTGGCAATCTAAAGTATATTCAATACTTTGTTGACATCACAAAGGCATCGATTCTTCTTCTGTTATTCATTGTCCAACTCTCAGATGCACAGAAATAATCGAAAAAGCCATGGCTTGGATCAGGTGTACCTTAGTCTTTAAATTGATGACACCCTTGCTCTTTAGCACTTTGCAGAGGTCCCTGGCAGCAGATTTTCTAAATGCAACATGTCTTTGATTTCTTGACTGCTATTATCATAGGTGTTAATTGTGGATCCAAGTTAAATGAAATAATTGACAACATCAATCTTTTCTTTTTCTATCATGTTGCCTATTGGTCAAATGGTGAGGATTTTTTGTTCTCTTCATTTTGAGATGTAACCCATTATTAATGCTTATAGTTTTTGATCTGTAGCAAGGGCTTCAAGCCATCTTCGCTTTCTGCAGGCAAAGTTGCAAGACCTCTTCTGAATCAAGCTTGAATTTCTAGCAGTTCCTGGTAGTACTTAAAAGTATTTAACTGGTAAACATTATGTCATGCATATTTCACCACAATATAATAAAAAAACCTCAGGGAGCTCTGGTGGCCTAGTGGCAAGAAACTGCATTGCAATCCCAGAGGTATGCGGTTTGAATCCACCAGCTCCTCTGCTGGAGAAGGAGGGGCAATCTCCTCCTGTACCAGTCAGATCCAATTTGATGGTACACACAAAAAATAATTAAATTAAATTAAATTTTTAAAATATAATAAAAAACCTCAAAAAATCAGAAAGAAATAGGGTCAACACCAGTGTATGTTTTCAATACATATTGTTTACCTTAAATGATCATGGTTTTAGTAATGTAGAGTAGAAAACAAACCTGACTGGATCTTGTTTGATGGAACTAAATGTCTGCGGTAATTTACAAAATGCATATGTATCTAGAATAACAACTGAGCTACTTAAAACTATTCCTAAAAGATCCAGAATAAGCAAAGCACTTCTGAAAAACAAAAATGAAGTGGGAGACATAGCACTCAATGATCTCAAAACCTACTACACAGTTGTAATAACCAAAACAGCCTTGTACTGGTACAATGACAGACACTTAGACCAATGGAACAGAATTGAGAATCCAGAAATTAACCCATCTGCCTACAGTGAACTGGTATTCAAGAAGGAAATAAAAATCTATCAGCTGAGGAAATGACAGCCTCTTCAACAAATACTGCTTGGCAAAACCAGGCTTCTACCTGCAGAAAGCTGAAGCAGGATTCACATCTGACACCATACACAAAAATCTACTCAAGGTGGACCACAAACCTAGGAGTAAAGCTCAAAAACATAAAAGATGGTAAGAGGGATCATAGTGAAACTAAACTTAGAAGGCTTGGCCTATGGTCTAAATAGGCAGGCAAATGCTGCTAGTAATGCTCAACCAGGAGAGCCTAACACTGGGGACCTTCAAAAGACTAAGTCTCTGTGCATATCAAAAACTTTTTCCAATAGAGTGAAAAGAAAACCTACTGACTAGGAGAAAAAAAAAATTGCAAAGACATCTCAGGTTAAGAGTTTCATAATGAAAGTTTACATAATCCTACAGGGCCTCCACAAGGAAAAGACTAATAACTATGGGGAAAAAAGACAGGGAAAGAATTTCACAAAGGAAAAAATTAGGATGGCCAATGTGAATGCAGGAATATGTGAAGCACAATGTACATAATTGTGTGAGCAAACCAAATTTAAAAACTTGTTCCTAAAATACTCCTCTGGCCTTTGAAAATCATATTTTGGTAACAGTAACTTGATCATTCAATAATTTAATGAAAACAAATTGAACTTTAAAAAAAAAAACAAAAAAAAAGTACACAATATCATGGTTGGTCTTAGGTGCCCTGGAATCTGAACTGACTCCTAGTTGGATGCCTAGTGCGTTTCAGAGGACGTCTATCGAATAGGAGGAGACTGGCCATCTTTTTCCCACAGGGCAGCTGGTGTTCAAAGCTGGTGGGTAGGAAGGGCAATTCCTTACCATTGGGCCACCAGAGTAAATGTATTAAATGTTACTAAGTGTTCACTTGGGTTAATCTTCTGATATGTAAACTTCTTTGTAATAAATCACTTTTTTTAAAGTAAAGAAAAAACACTATGCTTGCTTCTATAAATCTATCAATGTGTTTAAGTTGTGAACTATGGTTTTAAAGCCTTCTTCCCAATACCTTTTTCTTGCAGTCATCCCAATTCAGCTCTCTACCCATCAGCTCAACAATCCTGGGCAGTGCTTCCTCTGCTGCCTGCACATTTAGAAAGGCTAGCCGAGTGCGGCGCGAGATCATGTCCACAGCTGTACAAGCATACTCCTTAATCCCGTATTTCACCTGCATTGAAATGGAAAAAAAAATATATTCATTAAAGACCTTTCTTTTTTTTCCCCTATGGGGGAAAAAATGGCTAATGCTTAGTAAAGCCATGAATTTTTCTTTCTGTTCTCTGGGTCATCTGGCAGGTAAGAGACAAAGAACAGCAGCACACAAGTCCTCCAATGGCCTGCCAGAGGATGCTTGGACAATGGGATCAACTGGACAAGAGTAGTGCTACTGAATAAAACCAGGTATAAGCATGCAAACTGCATCATTTCCCATTGGCATGCATAGGATTCATTTCCTCTGTCTGTACACAACAGCCAGTGAAGACTGGGCAGACTCATGGTAATCTATAGTGTGTCAGAACTTTGTTCCACAGAGTTTTCAATGGTTGCTTGTGAGGAAGTAGATTGCCAGACTTTTCTTCTACAGTGCCTCTGGGTGGCTGCATACTCTCAACCTTTCAAGTAGCAGTTGAGTACTTAGCTGTTTATACTACCTTCCAGGATGTAGTCGGCTGCTTTACAGGCAGAACCCACAAAGGACAACTATTTCAAAAAGGTACGATCTTCTGTCTTAGGCTGTACTCTATTTTCTGTCACTGTTTTGGTTTTTCTATCTTAAAATAATTAGATGACAGAAGCCCTCAAAAGAAAACAGACAAGCATCAAAACAGTTACTTGCTGCCGCGAGGGGCCTATTTTGCCTCTAAGCAACCGCACATGTTATATAGAGTACAATTGCTTCCTGGCTTTCTTGGCTGTAAACTTTAGGGCAGGAGTTCAATGAGCCGTTCTTTCTGCAGTGTTGCTGGTGGATTTGAATTGTCAATCTGAACACTAGTCAAGCACTTAACAGATGGTGCCATCCAAGGGCCTTTTTAAAGGTATGCTGTTGTTACTGTTGTTATGTGTTGTGGAGTCAGAGCCAGCTGACACTCCACAGGGTTTCAGAGGTGGGGGAATGCTATTCACATCACTTTGCACCAGCAGCACAATTCCTCAGCTACCAAAGCTCCCTCTTTAAAGACATGGTGGGTGATAAACAAATAGAAAACATGATCCCGGCCTTCATAAAATTATTTGTTGATAAGTTAAGTGTCAAATCGAGATCTGTCATGAGCCACATATAACATGAGCTGCTACAAAAGAAAAGAGCTACAAGTTCAAACAAGGTACAGGCAGCTGTGAATTAATAAGACTTCGGAAAACTCACGATGAACAAAGAAATCCATGGTTTTTTTACTATTATTATTGTTGTCACTGTCAAACGTATTTCAGAATGAACATTAAAAATCTGTTGTTCTGGGTAGACATTGCATGTTTTAGGCAAATTAAATCTCTATCATCTTATTTTTTTTAAGATGATAGAAAACAAACAGGTGAATAATTTCCTAAGGCACGTAGGAAATTGACAAGTAACATACCTCAGCTTCAATATACGGAAATTCGGACACAAGACGAACTCCAACAATGGGCCACCTTTTCCCAGTCACACTGGCCATTTTTGCCACCTCAAAAGCCTTGTCTCCATAGGTGGCGGCAAGATGTTGAGCCACCTGTGGGAATAGAACTGGATTAGGGAGGTACTCTGTACTTTGAATATCAATACTTTCTAGATACAAAGCAAGAATGTGCACGCTGTCTTGTTTTCTCACAGCCTGTTCTAAGAGGGCATGAGCTTTTGATTTTGTGGGAGGAAATTACATGGGCTTTGAATGCTTAGGCCAGCACTAACTCCACTGCACATGCATCACTGTTGGAATGACTGATGAAGCTTCAACTTCATGCTGCTCCCAACATCCCTTCTGAAGAAGGCCTAAGTTTCAGATAGAATGTGACAAGCTGTTTTCTAGAAACAAATCAACTAAAACTCTGGATCCCAACAAAAACTAAATTATACATTGCTTTTTAGGAAACTAAGGCAAAGCGCAATCATGTCATTCTTTGCCCACTCCTTAGTTCAAAGTCAGAGTACACAAAAACAGTCACAGCAAAAAGAACTCTTATCAGAGAAGTGATATTGCTGTTGCTTTGGAATTCTGCAACAGTAAGGTTAAGTAAAGAAAAGGCTTCAGAGTGCAAACACACCTCACTTTCAAGCCCGTAATCCTGGACAAGCCTAATGTAGAGTGTAGGGCTCCAGTCTTTTCCCCCTTGAAGGAAAAGTCCAACTGTTCTGCTTGGTCCTGCTTTCAAATTGTGGACTTTGATAGCAGCATCTACAGCATCTTCTGCCATGGATCGGTAAGTTGTCCATTTTCCACCTATAATTAAACGAATAAATAATTTGTTCAGTCACTCTTTCCTCTTATTTTGCTTCTATTTCATCAGATATTAACTCTTTAATAACAAGTGAAAATTATGTCTAAAATATTTGGGGGGGAATACCTTCTATTCATTAGTTAAAAGAGATTTGAGTGTGGTAATTTAATCTAAGTCAATACAAGTTTGAATAAGCACCCTTAAATGATGGTTTATTATCCCGTACCTGCTATAGTGATAAGGCCACTGTCACTGACATCAACTACGTGGTTTCGGGAGATTGACTGAGTATCTGCAGATTTGGGGTCTGTGACAAGGGGACGAATGCCACTCCATGCTGCCAGGACATCCCCTCTTCTCACTGTTAAGAGTCAATGGAAAGGAGAAAGATTAGCAAGGAGAACATGTGAGTGTGCACTTGAAAACGGAGGGAAAGCCCCACAAAGAAGATCTGAGTAACTGAGTGAATGAGAGAATCACTCGCTGCCATCAAACTGGAACCAACCCACAGCCAAGCCTCCACTGGTTTCCAAAGCTGTCACTCAAATAGGAGGAAACTGTCCATCTTTCTCCCTTGGTGCTGTTGGTGAATTCGAACTGCCAGAGTAGCATAGCATTTAGGTTAGCTGTGTATGTATCTCCCTATGGAATCAACCATCAGAGCTCCCTTAAATGACTGGACAAATACAAGAAAAACTCATGAATCCTTGTGCTCCATGAGAAAATCAAAGAACTTGAAGAACACTGACAAATACTAAAGAGGAGGCAAAAAGACAAAATGATAGCAATTGTCCAAAAGTAACCTGTAAAATGATTAAAATGAACAAGGAAAGAAAGACACAGAACAAAAAGAAATCAATATCCCTCTGATGCTGATGGTCTGTTTATAGTCTTCTAACCATCAAGTCAGTAAGATGAACTGATAGAACTCATGTCTCAAAAGAATGAGAAAATTAAGGAAATATATACAAATCAGAAGAACCAGGCCATCTACCATATCTTAGTTCAAATTAGTAAATTCCATACAGGAAGGACAGTTTTGCAAGTAGAGAGGGCAAAATTTCTGCTCCTTGGAGGCAAGAATGGCAAGATACATACAAGCTTCAAGTGACATACTTTGGGCATATTGTTAAAAGGAGCTATTCCTTGGAAAGGGACATCATGCTTGGACTGATACAGTAATGGCAACAAGGAGTCTGACTATGGTCACAAATGATGAAGATGGCGCAGGATAAGGCAGAGTTCAGATTTATTATTCATAGGGTCATACTTGACACTATAGTACATAACCACATCATCAACACACGGATTTAATCAAATCCGTATCCAAACACTGTAAATGAGAAGAAAGTATAAGGCTTCTCAGTCTTGTTAAGGAATTAGAAATCAGAAAATCCCAAAGTTGAGATTCCATTTCTAGATAGCCTTACTACTCTGATTAGTACAGTCTCTTAAATACATGTAATCCTAATGTATTCCATGGGTTGTTAATACCTATTCAACAATTCTTGAATTGTACAAATGGTACAAAGTGCCAATCTTTACTAAAAATAAAATAGGGGCGGGGCCCGGAGGAGGCGGCCGAGCCAATGGGGCGTGGCGGCGGCAGCGGCCTGAGGTGGAGGCAGAGGGCAGCGGGGGGAAGATGGCTGAGAGTGTCAGTGCCGCGGTGGGAGCGGGCGGCCCGGTACGCAGTGTGCGCCGCTGGGATCCTGCTCTCCATCTACGCCTACCACGTGGAGCACGAGAAGGAGCGGGACCCCGAGCACCGGGCCCTCTGCGACCTGGGCCCCTGGGTGAAGTGCTCCGCCGCCCTGACCTCCAGATGGGGTCGAGGATTTGGCCTTTTGGGTTCCATTTTTGGAAAGGATGGTGTATTAAACCAGCCAAACAGTGTCTTTGGACTTATATTTTATATACTACAATTAAGAAGTTCAAGCTGCTTTGAAGGAAATAGCAAAAAATAAAGCCCCAGGAATAGATGGTATACTAATTGAAGTATTTCAGATAACAGATGTTGCCCTGGACGTGCTCACCAAGTTGTGCCAAGAAATCTGGAGAACAACCACTTGGCCAACTGACTGGAAGAGATCTATATTTGTTCCCATTCCAAAGAAAGGTGACCCAACTGAGTGTGGAAACTACAGAACAGTGTCATTGATTTCACATGCAAGCAAGATTCTGCTGAAGATCATCCAAAAACGATTAGAAGAGCACATCAGCAGAGAACTGCCGGAAGTCCAGGCTGGGTTTAGAAGGGGTCGTGGTACTAGGGATATCATTGCTGATGTTACATGGATCTTGGCTGAAAGCAGAGAATACCAGAAGAATATCTATCTGTGTTTCATTGATTATGCAAAGGCATTTGACTGTGTGGATCATAACAAACTGTGGCTGACTCTGAGAAGAATGGGAATCCCAGAACATTTAATTGTGCTAATGCCAAACCTATACTTGGACCAAGAGGCAGTAGTCAGAACAGAGCAGGGTAACACTGCATGGTTCAAAATAGGGAAGGGTGTACGCCAGGGATGCATCCTGTCTCCATACCTTTTCAACATGTATGCAGAGCAGATTATCCGAGAGGCTGGGCTCTATGAGGAGAATTGTGGCATCAGGATTGGTGGAAGATCTATCAACAATCTCCGTTATGCAGATGACACAACCTTGCTTGCTGAAACTGAGGAGGACCTCATGCACTTGCTGCGAAGGGTCAAGGACTGCAGCCTTCAGTATGGACTGAGGCTCAACATCAAGAAGACAAAGATTCTCGCCACTGGACCAATTGGCAGCGTCAGGATGGATGATGAAGAGATTGAGAGTGTTCACAGCTTCACTTTGCTAGGCTCCACAGTCAACACTCTTGGTACCAGCAGTCAGGAAATCAAAAAGCGTATCGCAATGGGAAAGTCTGCCGTTAGGGACCTCTCAAACGTACTCAGGAGCAACAGTGTCTTTCTGGAGACTAAGGTGCGCCTGATACAGGCCATGGTATTTGCAATTGCTTGTTATGCATCAGAGAGTTGGACAATGACTAGGGAGGACAGAAGGAGAGTGGATGCTTTTGAGCTGTGGTGCTGGAGAAGGGTACTGAATGTACCCTGGACTGCCAGGAAAACAAACAGATCCATCTTGGAGAGGATTAAACCAAGCTGCTCCTTGGAGGCAAGGATTCTGGGGCTTCGTCTGACATACTTTGGACATGTTGCCAGGAGGGACGGGTCCTTGGAGAGGGACATCATGCTTGGGAGGGTGGAGGGACAGCGCAGGAGGGGAAGACCCTCTATGAGATGGATTGATTCGGTGACTGGGGTAATCGGGATGGGTGTGTCAGAGGCGGTGCGGTTGGCGCAGGATAGAGCAGGGTTTAGAGCTGTTGTGCATAGGGGCGCTATGAGTCGGAAACGACTCGATGGCACATAACAACAACAACAATTATTACTTGGCATGACGGCCAGCGCAGTCGCCGCCTTGATCCTCATGACGTCCTCCATCGCGTCTGTGGTGGGCTCGCTGTACCTGGCCTACATTCTGTACTTTGTACTCAAGGAGTTTTGCCTCATCTGCGTCACCACGTATGTGCTGAACTTCATCCTCCTTGTCGTCAACTACAAACGGCTAGTTTACTTGAATGAGGCCTGGAAGAGGCAGCTGCCGCCGAAGCAGGACTGACGGCCAGTGGACTCCGGTCACAAGTCCCTCTTCCATTAAGTTTATTTTGCAGCAGGTTTTTTTGTTTTGTTTCAGTTTTGTGTTTTGTTTTTTTTTTTAAAAAAAGTCTTCAACAACAGACACTCTCTCCCCAGGAATCTTAAACTGATTTTTTAAAGTCCTGTAAATTTGAAGGGGCTCTAGCTATTTCCTGTGTCAATCTTCAGTTTATGGATATGGAGAAAAAAAAAAGAGGATACGCCAAGCCAATCAAAGACAAGCTTTAACTTTACTTTGAAGATGTTTCTGAGATAATACAATGTCACCCCTGCCCCCTGCCCTGGCCCCCCAGTTGTCAAGTGAGCAACCATTGCTGATAATTCTCTAATGTGTATCAATTCAATTTCAGGTATAACAAATGTGATCATGACATGAAAATATTTTAGACTAGATACTGTATTAAATATTGCCTTGTTTACAATAAAAAAAAATAAATATCAAAAACAAAACTCTCAACTATCTAACTAGGAAATTACTGCTATTTTCCATCAGTTCACAGCACCCTATGAGTCAAAAATAAAATTTAGCCAACCCACGTACAACATCCTTGTGGTCACCACAAAGCTTATCTGTGAAATTCCTTAAGTAGCCACACCGATCAGGAATTATGGTTTCAACTCTTCAAGACTTCTGACTGATTTTTAAATTATTTGGTGGAAAATTGGACTTTCCAGAGTAAATCTGAAGCATATGCAAATAATTTTCATGGCAAATGCTTTCTCTTTTCTATATTAGGTAGAAAAGTATATGTATGAAATTGTATTGTCTGAGACAAAAAGACTAAAGCAAGTTTTACACTCAGAGAAGGGGCACTAACTAAAACATCACCCATATGGATAACACTTTAATTGCTTATTTCTGGAATTGATACTTTCAAGAAAACACTATCAGAAAGAGTTCATAGTAGACTTTATTTTGCTTGAAATCTTAACATCCAGCCCTTTAGCATGAGAAGTCTATTAGATCAATGTTGCAATAGAAGTTCTTTATTTCAAAAACTATATTTGTTGTTGTTGTTAAGTGCCGTCTAGTCGCAGGTGACTCATAGCGACAGACCGTATGAAGAAAATGATGGTCTTAGACATTACTAATTTAGCTAACTCTTGAGCCTTCCTATAACTTAGAGTTCTTGATTTGCAAGATAATAAATTTCTCTCTTACACACACACACACACTGATTTCAAGAAGCTGCACTACAATTCTGAAGGCACATAGTTTGCTTTGGCCAGCTGCTCCATGGAAGAATGGATAATCTCCTCCCATGTAATTAATCGCCTCTGAAAACCTGCTGGAGGGTCAGGTATGGGTCGGTTCTGACTCGATGGTACATAACCACAAGAACAAGTCTGTGTGTGTGTGTGTGTGTACACACACAGATTGTACTGCAAGCCCAAAGGACTCCACTGGAGGGTAAGCTATGGGTTGATTCCCATAGTTGACCAATGCTGTTGCTGACGGTAAACAACGGCAACAGATTCTAGAGCACAACTGGCCCACTGTCTTTCTGCAATGACGAAAATGTTCTTCATCTACACTATTAAATTCATCGGGAATGAGCAACATGTGATTAAGAGGCACTTAGATCATGAAACTGAGACATTGTATTTTCATGTCACTTCATTTTAACTAAGCATAAATAGCCATGTAAGCAATGGAAATGTCTGCAGTCAGGAACCTCTCAAAATTGAGGTGTAATTATTTAACTCTGAGGACTAAAGTATGCTTAATCCAGGCCATGGTCTTTTCAGTCACTTGCTATGCATCTGGACAGTGACTAAGGATGAAAGAAGAATTGATGACTTTGAACTGTAGTGTTAGAGAAGAGTTCTTAATGTCCTATGGACTGCCCAAAGAACAAACAGTTATGTCTTGGAGAAGGTGCAGCCAAAATGCTTCTTGGAGGAAAAATGATGAAGCTTCATCTCATATACTTTCAGCATGTTGCTAGAGAGGGACATCATTCTTGGCAAGGTGGAAGGGTGGTGAAAAAGAGGAAGACCTTTGCTAGGTAAGTCAACAAGGTGACGGCAGCAACGGACTTGAGTGTGTCAGAGATTGTGAAGATGGCAAGGGACAGGTCATGTTCAGACTGATTGTCCATAAGGGCACTATGAGTCATACTAGACTTAACAGCAACCAACAACAACAACATCACCCAGAAGTTCTAGAGTAAAAGCCCCCAAAAGTATATTTCAGATCTTGTTCTGAGAGATCACTGAGTTGATGGATCCACCATCAACATTCCTAATAGACAGCATTTCACTGAAATTTGCTAATGAGAATATAATCTGCTGTAACAGCATTCTTTTCCCAGAATACTTTAATGTCATACTATGATCCCCCCCTTTTATAATAACTTCAACTTTCTCTCTTCACATATTCAAATAAATAAAAATTACTGTCCTTCAAGCAGGAATCTAGGTTCTCTTTCTGGACAATACACCTCATAAGTAGCCACCACTCATCAGTCAATATTATGATGAATAGAGAAAGGATTAAAGCTGTCAATAATTTAATCTTTCTTGGATCAACAACCAACACCCTTGGTTCCATTAGTCAGAAAATCAGGAGACATATTGCATTTGGCAAGTCTGCTCTAAAATGCTCAAGAGTAATGGTACAATGATATCAGTTTGAAGATTAAGGTGCTCCTGATTCAGGCCACAATCTTATTAATCACCTGCTATGCATTAGAGAGCTGGACAATGAATAAGGATAACAAAAAAAAAAGTTTTTGAGTTGTGTTACTGAAGAAGAGTACCGAATATCCCAAGAATTGTCAAAAGAACAAACAGATAAGTCTTGGGGAAAGTGCAGCCAGAGTGTTCCTTTCCAAAGCAAAAATGGCAAAGCTTCATCTTTCATGTTTTGGAAATGGAGTTAGGCAAGGCTATTTCTTGGAAAGGAACATGAAGCTTGGAAAGGTGAAAGTTAGTGAAGGAGAGGAAGATTCCCCAGTGAGATGAACTGACACAGTGACCTCAACAATGGGCTCTAGTGTGTCAGAGATGATAAGGATGGCACAGGATAGGGCAGAGTTCGGGTCAGCTATTCATAGGCTCATTATGAGTCAGACTCTACTTGATGGCACCTAACAACAGCTGATGCTGAAGAGATTTCAATGAAACTTGCAGACTAAAACAGACTAGTAAGAAAGGTCTGGAAATCAGTTCTTGAGATTGCTGTGGATCAAAATAGATGGCACAGGGCTGAGTAACATTTAATTCCATTCAGCATAGAATCACCATGTATATGGGATGGTGTGAAGACGTATAAAAACAATACAACATAAGTCACACAGGTTGAACATAGCCATATGTTGCCACTGGTCATGTATATAACCATTACCTACTTTAATTGTCCATGATGTAATAAAAAAGTAGCACAACTCAGGGTTGTTAAGCCTTAGAGCTGAAAGATTCATCTTGATTTTTCTAATTCTCATACAACCAAGAGAGGTACACAAAATTTCATTACTGGTTTCATCTGCTTCTCACCACAAAGTATTCAGCAATAACAATTCCAGTATTACTTCATTGTCTCCTTCACATTCAAGTATTGTATCAAGTACTGGCACAAAGACAGTCAATAAATATTAAATGATATTTTAAAGCATTTATTTACATTGTTTAGATCAAACCGCAAGACCTAAGAGTTACAAAATTAAAAGTAGAAATATTTAGATATCTGACCCAAAATTATAGACTTTATGTAAAGTTTCTACTGATCATATATTTAAACAACTAGATGTTGTTGTTGTTGTGGAGTACCATCAGCGCTGACTCTCAGTTGACCCTCTAGAGGGTTTTCAAATCGCATGGGAAGAGTTTGTCCATCTTTATCCTACAGGGCAGCTGATGCCCTCAAAATGAACACCTTTGAGTAGGCAACATAATTCTTTACCACTAAGCCACCAAGCCTCAAACTTGGGTGATGGTCCATTTCAAATAGTCCATCCCAAAACAAATGGATCCTTAAGATAAAAGAAGACAATTATTTAGACAACAGGAAAAAAATCTATTATGAAACTTTACTAATTCCATTAAAGGTTAATCCAGTCCCTGTAGATAAAATTTTACTGGATATAGTATCCAGTTGACTTTTTTTATAGACCAATTCTCTTGGTGCTAACAGATGCTATATGCAAAACTGTTTAGCAATATTTTAAGACTGTATGAGAGAAAATAACTAGTCCTCTTATTATTATGCTTAGAAATTATTTTTATTACATTCCTGACAAAGAACTTATTCAAGTTTTAGTACATATGTATAAACATAGGGAAATCTGGTGGCCTCATAGATAGGGAGTTGTGTTGCCAGCACAAAGGTCGAAAGTTCAAATCTACCTGTGGCTGTACAAGAAAAGGATGGGCAATCTCTTCCTGTGTGATTTACACCCTCTGAAAACCCACTGGAAGATCAACTTTGAGTTGGTTTCTATTTGGATAGCAATGAGTTTGTTGGAATATACAAATAACAAAATATAAACAGTAAACTGGAAAATATTTTTTTAACCACTGCTTGAAAATAACAAAACATAGTATGATTGTTTCAAACTATAATTAACATTTTTGCTGTTAAAAACTTGGCAGTACAAATGTTTGTTTGTAAAATTAATAGAAAACGAAGCCTATTGGAAGTGACAATTAAGAGATAAGCGTGCAGTTTTGTTTCACACCCACTCTTTGAGCATACATTTTGGTGTGTTCTTTCTCATGTTTGCCAAATTAAGAAATAATCAATAAGTGGCATGAGAAAATATCTAAATGAACACAAGAGAAATAGTGTCAGAAATCAATACTCTGCTACCAACATGTTTAACCTGCTGAAATGAAGTGTTAATCGCAGAAATAAGGTACCCATATTACATTTATAAACGAATGAAACTAGAAAAAGCAAAGCGCATGACACTATAATTAAACAGCTGGAAGACATCCAAGGCTGTGTAAATTGATAACCCTGGTATAGTCTCTGGCAGTGAAAAGGCAGATCTGCAGTGAGGTGATATGGCCAGCTCAGTTGTTAATTGAATAACAGGCAATCTATAAACACTCCTAATTGCATATGTGAAACCTGTGTACGAGTAGAGAAGCTGCCTAGAGGAGCTCTCCAAAAAACTACCTGGAGGAAGCTCTCGGCAAATCTTCTGTCTCTCTCAATCCCAGTAAGCCACAGTTTCGTTTAGCCACTGAATCCTTCTGATTAACCTCCACACAGCAGACTTAATGATACATTTTTCAAAAGATCATTTTTCTTCCTAACTCAATACGAAAAGCAGAACCATCAATTACCCATTTCAGAAAAGAACAAACAAATAATCTAGAAAAATCATCCAGTGAATAGAGGGCTTTCTAAATTGTAAAAGAAGACATGGTCTTATTCCCAACAGGCAAAATGCTTTGCAGAATTGTTCCAGTGCATTTTGCAGAAGTGTGGCAGCTGCTGTGAGCAGCATGAAGTGCTAAGACTTGACACTTTTTTTTTTAATCTTCTGAAGGCTATCATCATTTGGGGAAGCTCAGAAATAGTTGCTAGTACTTAACTTATTCATCCATTTAATAAATTCTTTTAAAATTAGTATTTCCTCTGATGAATTCAGGATATTTCAGACTGTGCTAGATGCTAGCCCAATTTTTTTCTTAAAAACAACAAAAAATTAGTATAAGAGACTTGATGATCCAAGGTATTATCAATGAGATATGAAACTGCCTCTGATTTAACATTCAAATCCAGATAATAGCAGCTGGAAGCAAAGGCCACTGTCATTCTAAAGTTGTGTAGCAGCTTCTCCCCATGCCATAAACTGATAAATTAATCCAGCTATAATATCACATCACGAAACTCAGAACAGCAAATCAGAGTGCTGCACAGTATTTCAAAGTACAAGTATTTTACATCACCAATATCAGATGGATCTTGGCTGAAAGAAAAGAATACCAGAGGAATCTGTGTTTCATTGACTTTGAAAATACATTTGATCATGCAGAGCACTACAAACTGGCTAATCTTGGTAAGAATGGGGATCCCAGAACATCTAATTGTGCTCATATGAAACCTATACTTGGAACAGGAGGCAGTCGTCAGACAGAGGAAGGAAACATTACATGGTTAAATATCAGGAAAGGAGTGTGTCAGGGATGTATCCTGTCTCCATACCTTTTAAATCCATGTGCAGAACAGATCATTCTAAAGGCTGGACTTTATGAAAAGGATTGTGCCATCAGGATTGGAAGAAGATTCATCAACAACCTGTGTTGTACAAATGACACAACCCTGCTTGCTGAAACTGAGAAGGACCTGAAGCATTTGCTGCAGAAGGTCAAGAACTGTAGCCTGCAATATGATTCAAGCTCGACAACAAGAAGATAAAGATTCTCACCACTGGGCCAAATGGTACCACAATGAGAGATGAAGATGAGATTGAGATTGTTAACTTCCGCTTGCTAGATTGCACAATCAACACTCTTCACACCAGCAGCCAGGAAACCAAAAGACAAATTGCACTGGAGAAATCTTCCGTTAGGTATCTCTCCAGAATTGCTGAAGAGCAATGATGTTAGTCTGGGGTCTAAGGTACACGTGATCCAGACCACAGTCTTCACAATCATTTGCTATTCATCAGAGGGCTGGACAATGATTAAGGATGATAGAAGAGCTGATGCTTCTTGTGGTGCTGAAAAAGAGTACTGTCCATACTATAGACTGCCAAGGGAACTAACTGTTATGTCTTGGAAATAGCAAAACTAAACAGACCCTTGGAGGCTAGCATTTTGAGACTCTGTCTCACATACTTTGGGCATGTGGCCAGGGAGGACTAGATATCCTTGGAATGGTGGAGGGAGAGCGGAGGAGAGGAAGACCCCAGATGAGATGGATTAATACAATAACCGGGGTAATGAGGGTAGGTATATGAGAGACAGTGAGATTGGCTCAGGACAGGACAGAGTTCAGAGCTATTGTGCATAGAGGTACTATGAGTCATAGTCCACTCAACGGCACATAAATAACAGCATTCTAAATACTGAATCGGACTCATATCATAGATCCAATACTTACTAGCTATGTGATCTTGAGAAAGAAAGTCTCTAGGACTCAAAGTTTCCTCACCTAGAAATTAGGGATTACACAATATACTTCATTGAGCTGTTACAAAGATTTAAAGTGATAATGTAGGTAATATGTTCATCAGAGTGTTCAGCATAAAAAGTGCTTAAAATGGCAAGATTTTTAAAAAATAAGACATGTCCAACCTGATACAAGGGAGCTCTAGCGACCTAGTGGTAAGTGGCTGTGCTGCAAAGCTATAGGCAGGTGAGGTGGTTCAATCCATCAGCTGCTCCATGGGATAGCCTCTGTAAACCCGTCAGAGGGGTGCCACCAACTCTATGGCAATGAGGTTGAACCCCATCTACCCATCACTTTCAGTTCTGACTCTCTGGGAGAGCGAACTGTCATCTTTCTCCAACCTAGTGGCTGGGAGGTTTGATACTAGCAGATAAGCACTTAACCACTGTGCCACCACAGCTCTTTCAATGCAATCCAGACAAAAAAACTAATATACGTAGTTACAGCATTCAGGCTGACACGACTATGATAGAAATCGGGTTCATCTCACATTTCATCCATATAGAAAAGAATGTATGGCTCTGCCAAGATTCCTTGGAGAAATTATGAATCTGCTGTTACTCTTGGGTACAAAACAGATGCCAGCTAGCTAGTATTCTCTAATAGAACTGAGGGTAATTCCTCAAATAGGAGGCCTTCAGTTGATTAGTAATAAGAATAAAAGGAAACTATATACATACGCCAAAACGAGCAAAACAAAACTCCACCAAAACCAATTGACACTTTTTTCTTCTTAGAAAAAAAATGAAAGTTTCCAAGCTGGAATTGTATAATGGATGGTGGTGTGCACAGAGCAATGAATGAAGTAAGAGCTGTGTAACCTATGCTTTCAATCTGGATAACTATGGACCTCTGTTACACAAAGAACTCTTACTCTCCAAAAGATTGTTAAGCAAAGGGGCTGCTGAGTGATATGCAGATATTAACTATAACTGAAAATAACTGAACTTATTTCCCTGATTTCCTGTAACTGGTAAAAAGCACAGTAGCTGAAACAATGATTACAGATCAAACAGGTCCCATCAAATATTGGGGTATTCCATCTTGTCAGAGAATAAAAGTGAAGGGTTCAGCACCCGGTCTCTGTTACATCCCTACTTATTTCAATGGTAGAGATCCACACCTATTTGAGTACTGGCAGCCTTCTGGAACCTACACCTGTTTCCAGTACATTCCGTCTCTCAGTATGTATAAGCAGATAGATTTCTCATCGTTGCCGCATTTGAACTTTAAGAATTTGGAAACTGTCAACTATAGAGTTCTTTGCTCTTGAATTAAATTTTATTTCTTGCTCCAACAATCTAAACTTCCTGATCTGTTAATCATTCTCAGATGTTCACTTGCAGATGTTCAAAGACTGAATTTAGAAAGATACTGATAACAAAAAATCCAGAACAATAGGGAAGGAAAGGGGAAGGTGACTCAATCATGTCATCAAAACTGACCTAGGGGGGAAAAAAAATTTTAAAAAACTGACCTAGGACAGAGACGTAGACAAGAACCTTGTATTAAGTCAGGGACTACCTGTACTAAGAATTAATATAATCAAAATAATTAAGAGTGTGTATGACCACAATCTGGAATAAGAAATGCATTGCAAAGTGGACTGGGAGAAAGTTGGGGGAAGGAGGAAAATGTACAATGAATGAATGAAAACCCAGCCTCTCTGTAAGTCTTCATTAAAATAATAATTAAAATCAAACACAAACTTTAAAAAAAAAAACAACCCAAAATCTAAAAATAATCAAGAGTGGTATACAACATTCAACCTGCAACTGAAGCTACTCCCAGAGGTCACTTTTCAGACAAAATAATAGATTGTTTAGAAAATAAATAATAAATAACGCCTGTGAGAAATGTGTTCCTTCAATCAACTACATGAGACCAAACAGGCAAAATCTATACAAAAGCAAAGATGAGAAGGCAAGAAGGGGCTGGGGACTAGGTGGATGGAAATACCATTTGTCCAGCCAGAGAAGCAATGACAACAGCACAGAAACACTGCAGAGACTGCAACCAAAGTTACAAGACTATTTGTGCATAACTGTTGAATTGAATCCTATTTGCTGGGTAAACTTTTACAATAAAAACAATATTTTTTTTTTCACTTAGATAATAATATTTTTTAAAGAGATGTATCAGATAACAAGTTTTATAACTGAATAAAGAATCTTAAGCCACAAGCAACTCCCAAGTGAGAGTACACTTAACCTTATATTTAAAACTGAGTGAGGAACTATGAAAGGGATATTTGTATACAACAAAATCATGATTGATCAGACTGTAGTTTAAAGAGAGAGAGCTCTGCTGGAAGGATCATGCTGGGTGGGAACAGCATTGTGACACAGGAAGTAATTTTGAGACCAATGCAACTGTTGTTAGGTGCCATCGAGTCGGTTACAACTCATAGTGACCACACACACACACACACACACACACACACACACACACCCCCAGATTAAACCCTGCAGGTTGTTGTCATCTTCAAAAACATTGTTATGCTTGAGCCCATTGCCACAGCTACTGTATCACTTCATTTCCTTCAGGGTCTTCCTCTACTTTATTAAGCATGATATCTTTCTCCAGAGATTGAATCTTCCTAATAACAAGTCAAAAGTGTCCAAGACCACCCTAACATTTAAAGCATTCTGACTGTACAGTCTTCGAAGAAAAATGTGCTCATTCTTCTGTCATTCCATGGTATATTTAAAATTCTTCACCAATACCACACTCTAAATGCATCAACTCTTCAGTCTTTCTTATTCATTGCCTGTAAGACTATTACTTATAATGTTATGACACATTAGAAGTGTGATCAACATCCTATGAGAACACAGAAGGTGTTTTCTGGAGGATAAATAGTTCAGGGGTGTGGTTTTTTGTTTCTTCTGAGCAATATAAATAATCAATATAGATATAAATAAGAGTTGTAGGTGAGAAAGTATATTACATGATTTGGAAACAAGAAATACAAAGTGCCTTTTCCTCAGCACTGAGGGGTGGGGAGCTGCTTCCCTTTCCCCCCTCTGGGTCCTCAGGGCCCACCTCAGACATGGCTTTCTTTCTGTTGCTCCCCATTCCTGAGGCTCAAGGAGCATCACTTTTCTGTCTCCCAAGTTCAAGACCAAATCTGCTGTCTGCCCACACCTTCATTTCCCTGTTTTTTTTTGCTGTAACTGGACCTGCCCCTAGGAACCAAACACCCTGGCTGGGCATGCCTCAGTCTTTCCTACCTCCATTAATTCCTTACATCTAAAAAAAAGAAATACAGTATTATAAATCATAGAATGCACTGGCAATGGGGGACTGAATTTAAAACTGAAAAGATAAGTTGTATATGGCATTAAATTCCATGAAAAGTCGCTTGATCTTGGGGTGAAAAGTGAGAGAAGAAATATTAAAGGGATATTTGTATCCACCAAAATCATGATCAGACTGTAGTTTAGAGAGAGAACTCTGATGAAAGGATCATGCCAGGTGGGAATAGCGTTGTGACACACTGAAGTAATTATGAGAGCAATGCTACTGTTTAAGAAAGAAAGACATAGAATGAAACAAAGCAATAAAGAGGAGGGATTCACACTATGTTTCAAAGTGAGCAGAGATAGGAATTAGACTTGCTGTGAAGAGAGGAAGATAAACGCACCCAAGAATAATCATGCCATTTCTAACGTAGGTGACTAGATGGGTGTTGTTTTGGTGGTGGTGGTTAATGTGTTATTGAGTCAAATATGACTCATAGTGACCCTATGAACAAGGCTCCAGACTGGAACCTCACCATTTGGCCTCCAGCACGTGCAAGCTAGAGAGCTCATTATTAACTGAGATAGAAAAAAGAAAACAAAAATGTTGGGGTATCTTTGAGTCATCAGGATAAAATAGCAGATTATAAGTGCCCACCTGGAGAAAATGAAATGACATCTAAATTGGAATGTAAAAATAGAAAATAAATTTTTACTTTTTCAACCATAACAAGTCATTACTTCTTAACGATATGGTCAAATTTTATATCATCCCAAGATTAAAAACTTAAAATATGATACAAACCTTCTACATTCTTCCAGAAGAGCACAAATATTTAAAGCCTGTGTATGGTGCTTCATTCTTGCCAATAGAAATGATCAGAAAAAAGCATGCTTGAGTTTATAAGGATGTAGAAGGTAAAAAGGGAAAGGACATTTCTTTCAATTGTTTCTAGTTTTGACCCAAAAAGCCTTCTACAAGAAGTGAGTAGAACCAACAAGGTTTAGCAAGGTCATAGATAAAGCTGTATCACACTGCAGACATGGCTGTTTACCAGTAAGAGCTGGGGTAGTTTGAGAGTTATGAGAAGAGGGACAAATGGAAAGGAACATACAAGTTACCTTCAACATCACAACTCAGGTAGTTACGCACTTCATTCAAAATGAAGTTGATGTCTTCTTCAGAAGGAATAGGATGGTGTGTAATACCCGTTGCAGTATCAGTAGTGCCAGCTATCGTCATCTTTTGCCAAGGTAAGAAGAAAATAACTCGCCCATCACTGGTGGCTGGGTCAAGAAGTCCCATACTCTCTGGGCTGAAGGAAAAAGAAAGATTATTTCTTTCTAAATCAGAGGAGCATTAATCTTAAGCATCATTATCAAGATGATTTCATTCACTGATTTTCAAATAAACAAGAAACACACACAGTAACACATTTACTGCTTATATGCTAATTTAGAAATCCTTAATCCCTAAAAGGAGAAAAAAAAAATTGGCTAAAAAAAAATGGAGCAAAATCAGCTTCCAGGTGTTTTTATTTTTCTCTCCCTAAGGCCATTCACCTCGGATAAGTCAGCAGGACAAATATCTTTAACTATTTTTTTATGGTAGTTTATTAAGAATAGCTCTTCAGACTTTTCCAAATCTATGAAAAGCATTTTCTTGGCACATCTGACATTTCACACATCTCTCTGTAGAAAGTCTGAAGAGTACATGAGAAAGTAAAGGGCCTAAGTTTCTAGAAAGTAAAATGTAATCAAAAAGTTCTTTACTCCTTGGTGCTTAGGTGATCTTGGGCCACTTCACCAAATGTAAGGCTTCTTATTTTATTTCAAGGGTACAGAAATATAAAGTACATCCATGAGAAAAGAGCTCAGCCTCACACTATAACCTAAATAACAATGTGCCAGGATAAGGTCAAAAGGAAGAAAACTTAAGCAATGAACAGACTTAAATAGACAGAAGACACCAGTGATTTATACCATTAAGCCCAAGGTTCAAGAGTGCCTCTTTTGGCAGATCATATAAAACCTTCCAAAACAGCAGTCAAGATTTTTCACTGACATATTCTTGACATTCTGAAACCAGATTATAAAATGCTCTTAAAAGAATAAGCAAGTGAAAATAAGCATTAACAAAATAATAAGATTTTGTTTTCAAATCGCTAGAAAGTACTATTTTAATATAGTCATCAGCCTTTTGAGAAGTTTTGCAGATGTTTTAAAAGATATGGGAGGGAAAAAGTATATATATTTTATCAACTTTGTATATAAACCAGCATAAAATTTTAAAAAAATTATGTGAGGAAATAGAACGTGTCATATTCAGAGAGAGTAATATAAATCTTTAGTTGATTCAACTCCATTTTCAATTATATCAATATTAAATGTGTTTTCTGTAAATACATTGCTAGTTTTTATTACTACAATGTCAATTTCAATTGAACAAATGTCAAGAAATCTCTTTTCTGCCTATAAACTTAGAAGAGCATCATCAACTATGGATATTAGTTAAAATACATTTTTATCTATCATGATTGATTCAAATAGGAAAGGATGAGAAACTAAGAAGTATTTTAAAAGAAGCAAATTTTTTAAATATAAAAATGAAATTAAAAAAAAATGAAATCTAAGGTTGGCTTGCTGGGCCCTATGAGGAGACTTGTGGCATCAGGATTGGAGGCAGACTCATCATCAATCTGCATTATGCAGATGACACAACCCTGCTTGCTGAATCTGAGGATGACCTGAAGCACTTGCTGAAGAAGGTCAAGGACTGCAGCCTTCAATATGGATTGAAGATCAATGTCAAGAAAACAAAGATTTTCACCACTGGGCCTACTGACAGGATCATAGTAAATGGTGAAGAGACTGAGATTGTTGACAGCTTCAGTTTGCTTGGCTCTATAATCAACACTCTTGCCACCAGCAGCCAGGAAATTAAAAGATGGATTGCATTGGGAAAGTCTACTGTCAGAGACCTCTCCAGAGTACTAAAGAGCAACGATGTCAGTCTGGAGACTAAGGTGTGCAATTATTTGTTATGCATCAGGGAGAGGGACAATGACTAGGGATGACAGAAGGAGAGTTGATTGATGTCTTTGAGCTTTGGTGCTGGAGAAGAGTACTGAATATACCATGGACTGTTAGGAGAACAAACAAGTTCATCCTGGAGAGGGTGGAACTGGGCTGCTCCTTGGAAGCAAGGATTCTGAAACTTTGTCTGATATTCTTTGGACATGCTGGAAGGTGGGATCAGTCCTTGGAGAGGGAAGTCATGCTTGGGACGGCGGAGGGATAGCACAGGGGAGGAAGATCCTCAATGAGATGGACTGATTCCGTCACTGGGGTAATAGGGATAGTTGTCAGAGACAATGATGCTGGCAAGAGATAGAGCAGAGTTTAGGGCTATTGTACATAGGGTCGCTATGAGTTAAAGGCAACTCAATAGGACATGCCAATAACAACAAAAGGTTGGCTAAGAGAATACACATTCATCACTTAAAATTATCTCAGTGCTAAGCAATCTGTGCCTTGTTTGCTCAGCCTTTGCAGAAGGGACTCACTTTACAACCTTCTTGGGCCACAAAGAAGTCAGTTCTACTCAGCAAAAAGTAAAAGGTGTTATGCAAGTTTGTCAATTATTTAGACAATCAGTTGCAATTCCACCTTCGCTCATAGCTATTTAGAGAAATTTCTTTCCTTCTAATATTCAATACTCAACTGGAAATTATTGAGTATCTGGTTTTTTCCCATCTCCATATGACTATTACCCTTTCTAGAGATAGAATCGTCCTAAAACTCACTCAAAATCTTAAGAGAAATTGGTCATCATGTGCTTTGATTCTTGGATGATAACTTCTTAGGTTAAGCTTGTCACTTTAGGATTTTTAAATCAATTCAGAGTTCAAGTATTCACTGTGAAAAGCAGTTCCATATTGAATGAAGCACATGGGTGAATTCTACATTCCAAAGCCTAGAAAGAAACCTGTTTGTTGATAAACATAGTCATTTTATGATATGCCTAAAAATTCACTAAAACTAATAAAGCACAAAATTGTTATATTCAACCACCTTCACATAAAATACTGTGAGAAATGCACAACTATTGAATCATTTAAAATCTTTCAGTGCAATAAAAACTGTTTAAAGGGTGAAGGTGATGTTTACCAATACACACATAAATGGAAACTGAGAGATGCAACTGCTTAAGTGAAGACATATGTGTCAAACATTAAAATTAACAAGCACATAGGGAGAACAAGGCTATTAAAGAATGGTATAAAAATTTAAGAATCCGCTTGGATATACAATTTGTAGTTCTAATTACCTAATTCGTAGTCTTAGCAGAAAAGTTTGTCGCCTATGAGAGACTAACTTTGCAAAGTTTGACCATAGATAACAATTACAGTACATACAACTTGGTCATATCATAATATGTATGCTCATTTGACATTAAGAGATAGTTTACTGTCCACTTATGTGTGTGTAATGAACATTTTTGTCACGAATACCACAACTTTCCTGAATTGTCCTTATTTAAATGTAAAGAAATTTATTGTTAACTATTTAACAATCAGTGTTAGAACTAACAGGGTGCAAACATTTTATAGAGTGGGAAAAATGATCTCTTGTCAGTATTAAACACTATCAAGAGGCTCAAAGAAGATGATTATCTTCATGTATTTTAGTCATTTAAGAATTCTGCTGCTTTTTTAAAGCTACAACATGAAAAAAAAAAATCCCAAACTTGCTCTTTATATAAACTAAAGATTGCCTTTAAAAAAAAAAAATCTGTGTTTTGAGTTTTCCAAAGTTAAAACAATAAAAAAGCTACCATTGCATAAGATATCTTCACACATGAAATGTTACTAGGATCATAATAAGCTGAGTAAATATCATAAAGATACTTCTAAAAGCTGCCCAGCAAGAGACAGGAGGTTCTCATTCTTCATTTAGCAGCCAGCACTCAAAATGAGTAGTGACTGAACTCACAGCATTTCCAAACTAAACAGCTTCTAGATTAAATGTCTGGGGGCCTTAACATCAGCCAGTTCAAGGGTGGCTCCAAGTCTAGACTATTTCTGGGTCTCTACGAAGCTCCTGTTTAACATTCTTGACTCAAAACTGTTGAATATGGCTGACTGATGAGCTCAACAAGCCATGTTGGTCTAAAATCGCCAGATTATCCCCAAGAGAATGACTTGAATGACTTGATAAGAGAGTAAACTCATGCCTACCATGACATGCCAGAGTCATGCTTCAGAGCAGTGCAAGGAAGAAATAAAACTTCTTTCAGACCACACACCCAAAAGGGGGCTCATCTGAAACAAAATCTAAATGGGGCCTGGGTTGTAGATCATTTCATTAAGGATTCAAATTAGTTTTGTGGTTGTAGTTTATAATGCTAATAACAGGCATAGTGATTTTTTATAAAGTAGAACAAGATTATTTACCACAACTTTGATTGAGGCAGATGCAGCTGGGTCTAATAGTTTCATAATTAATGGGAAGGGTGCTCAAAACCAATGCCAAGTTTTTTTTAGGACTAATAAAATAATTTTGTTTTAAAAGCACTGCATATTAGTGACAGATAATAATTACAAGATCTATTTACTACTTCAATAAACACACAAAGTATAATACAAAATAATATGCACTAAATGATCTCTTTCCTGTAGAAATGTTAAAAGTACATTTATTTGTATAAGTATAAACATAAAAATTTTATAGAAGTAGTCAGAAGACATGACCAGAGAAGAACAAGAATTGAAGCAAACAATGTATACGAACTTTGTAAGTAAACCAATATAAAATTTTTTAAAAAGAGGAAAGAAAAAAAAATAAAAAAGAAGCGAGTATCCTGATGAAAGGGAGAGGCTTTCACTTTTCATGTGTGTCTATTTTTTGCGTTTCTATGGTGATTAAAATTTCTGGTAAAGTACTTGTTGCTGAGTATCACTGAGTCAGAACTGACCCACAGTTGAGCCTTCAGCAGGTTTTCTGAGGCAGTTAATTAACTGGGAGGAGATTCATCTTTCTCCTACGGAGCACCTAGTGGATTCAAACCACATCCTTCAGGATTACAGCACAGATTTTTACCACATACTTTTATTGTAATTTGTCTATACAGGTTAGCAGAGTAGTAGAAATTATTTTAAACATGAAAACAAACTCAGATACTGTAAATCCTCTCTAAAAAAATAACCTCAAACTTTTATTATGGGACCCTGATGGCAAAGTGGTTCAGCTTTAATGTCCCACTGCTAAACTGAGAGTGTGTCATTTCACAAGCAATAGATGTGACAGTCTGTTTCCTTAAAGATTCTAGTCTCGGACGTCTTATGAGACAGTTCTACCCTTTTGTAAGGTCGCCTGGAGTCAGAATTGACCTGATGGCAGAAGATCTGGTTTAGTCATTTTACATTAAAATTTAATAAAAGCCAATGAATGAATGAAAACTCAAACTTTCTGTAAACTTTCATTAAAACCACATTTTAAAAAAATAACAAAAGCAACCTCTAAATTTAAACTAGTTAATACACAAATCATTTAACAGATATTCATTGATAAGCAAAAACTGTCCATAGAGATTGGGATCTAGGGATTAACTACACATAAAAATAATTTAAAAATATACTGTCTGCGGGGAAAGGATGGGCAATCTCTTCCCGTGCAATTAACTACCTCTGAAAATCAGCTAGAGCTTCAACTATGGGTTGGTTTTGACCCTATGGTTAGATTAGGAATTAGATGTTCAAAGCCATTTATCCAAAGTCACAGTAAGCAAGAGGTCATGAGAAGACCAAACCGGCATGTTTTTAAGGTACAGCCTTCACTTTATCTATGCATTCTAAGAGCAGAATGTCTTCCTGTTTTTACATAGAGAGAACTAGAGTTCACAGAGTAATGTCGCCTGTTCCAAGGGAAATGATTAGTAAATGAGGAATTAGCATAAGGCTTCTGAGGAATAATAAGTATTCTTTGACATCACAAACAATAGAGAAGGAACCCAAAGACACATCTACAAGAGAATTTGTAGAGCGTGGCAGAGCTCGAAACAATTATCAGAGATTATGATGCTGTGTGCATCTACAGTTTAGGTATTCCATCTATATTCTTATAGATGTTCATCGGTCCTTCATTGCCGGAGAGTCAGAACTGACTCATAGCTAATCTTCCAAGGGGCTTTTAAGAGGCTGTAAATCGCACAGGATGAGATGGCTCATCTTTGTCACTTAGAGCTACTAGTGGATTCAAATCACGACAGAGTGCCACCTTTGGGTTAGCCATGCAGCTGCCTACTGACAGCATCGTAGACAAACACAAAATTTATAAACTGGATGCCTGCAGGTATTTTTAACCCAAGACAGAACAAATGTATACAATTTGCCTGGCACTATCATTGAAAATCTCTCTATACACAAGAAGCATATGTGACATTTACATATTTTTACTCCTCTTTTCTTCATTTAACTACATGTCTTCTGCTAAATAATAGTATTGTTTGGGGGTTTGGTTTTGTTTTGTTTTAACTCTACTAGATATCACTTCAACAACTTTTATTATTATTATTATTTGGGAATACATTGTTTTACCTAGTGCAGCGTGCAAAGTAACTTTTATGTTAAGTATTTACAGAAAAGGAAGTAATTTACTTTAGAGTTAGTGGATTAAAAATTATCTTTAGTAATTTTTACAGTTTAAATGCATTTGGCACTACATCATGCATCTTCAGGAACATTTCTTTAGTTACTGGTGAACCAATAAAAAATAAGGCAATGTCATCTACAATTTAGACAAACAGCATTCCAGGAGAACATAGGTAGTATGCAAATATCACAGATTCTTCCCATCTATTTTAACAACTGTTAAAGCCTTTATGTGTCCCTTAGGGAATTCTGGTAGACTAGTGGATAAAGAATTGCACTGCCAACTCAAAGCCATGTAGGTCAAGTTTACCAGCTGCTCAGCAGAAGAAAGGCAAAACGCCCCCATGAAATTTAAAGCCTCTGAAAAGTTGGTTCTAACTTGAGGTCACACAACAATAATATCTTTAATGGAAAAGTATTAAAATATGAAATAAAATCACTCTTATCCATAACCGTATTATGTAGAAATAATTATCATTCATTATTACCCTTAAACACACCACCTAGAAAATGTAACATATTTCTTTCCATTCTTTTTTTCTATATTGACATAATCTTTAGATCAAACTGCATATATAAGCTTGTTATAAAGTCTAAACTAACAACGGTATCATTACTGTTTGGTTAGGATATTAAAGTTGTTTATAATCATAATTTTTCTTCACTATCCCTTATGTGGGCCCTGACTTGGCGGCAATGGGTTAGTTAACCCTTGTGTGGATATGCTATAATAACCTGTTCCACTAACGCTGGAAACTAAAATGACTTCTAATATTTTTCCATTATATTTAATGTCATAATGACTAACTTTGTACATAAATTGCTACATACAAAATTATTAGATAACATGGGAAAACTACTATATGTAGAAATAAAAATGATATACACATTTCATATGCTTAACATGAGTTTTGGCTGCTTTTTGTTTATCTGTGTCTTTTTCTTTTTAGTCTTGAGGTATATATTAAGGCTAAATATTACTGATCTTTAAACTGGAACCATATTGATGTTTCTTTTATCTTATTACAAATTCTAAATCACTGATCAAAATCAAGAGACCAGAATTATAAACCCCCATGCACCCATCATCTTGCTTACATGATTATTAATCGTCATTTTTTCTTTTCATCCTCATACCTCCCATTTCTCTCTCCAATGATCTTTGTTAATTGAACACGCTGAAAAATTATATCTGATTGCTACTTCTTATCCCTTACTAAACGCATTTCAACATTATGTAACTATATGGATGGCCCACTTTTTCAAATTCTTCATCAGCAGGATACTTACATTTCACAAAATTAATTTTTAAAGCTTTCATGTAAATTATTATCAATAGTGGTGAAATTTTCTTTCCAGAGGTTATTATACTGGATAAAGTAAACATATAAATAGATTCCAAATTATTAACCATTAGATGAGTATTGTCCTACATGGCTAAAAAATTCCCAAGTTTAGCTTGTGGCTGGTATTTTGGAAGAGTACTTTACTTCCTTCTCCTCATTCTCTCAAAGCTAGCTAGACCATCGACTATTAAGAAAGGTATGCTACCAGAATAATTCAAGCAGACACACCCTCTTGTTGATCCTCACTCCTCAGCTCTGACCACCTGGTGGAACACTGTTACCTGTAATAGCCGGGCATCACAATGTGGACACCAGCGCTGGGCTGGCAGATCTCGGCGGCACCTTTATCATCCATCTTACGCACCGAGTCTGTGAAAGGTCCTGTGGCATTGATAACACATTTAGCTCTCACATCAAATTCCTGCCCTGTAAAAGAAAGCGGCATCAATCACAGACCACATTTGTTTCTCTGCTCACTGAGGCTTTGGATTATTAATTCATCTATTAATTTAAACTATGGTGCAGTATATTGTGCACCCCTCTAAGTGACACAAGCAGCCGGTTATTGAAAAGTCAAACAAAATGCCTGCATTTGACTAAATTTACCGTAAGCAAATACAAATTTGAGAGTGGTGGGAAGGGGCTAGGAAGCATTTCACCCTTTCACTCCAGCTCTCAGTTTATATTTTGTGAAATGCTCAGTATCAAGGTATCAACATAAGCCATGTGTATAATAAGACTAAAATTTGTAAATAAGAGGTGTGGTGAGACTGTATTCTCAAAGGACTGGTTTTCTTCAAGAAAATGATGTCACTCTGAAGCTTTGCCTCCATGGTCATAGAAACAGGACAAGAAAGGAAATTTCACCAAAGTTACAAGTGATTGACTTTAACGACATGCAAATGCACTGCCAATGTCACCTAAATGATACTCTGAAACTTGGCACATTTATTTAATTTTATTAATAACATGTTTCTATACAGGACACAGACTGCCTTCATAGCTGTGGGTACTTTGTGGGCATTTATTATGATCATTATCATCACTGAACACAAAGAGAAGAAATTGCCAAGTCCCATAAGGGAGAATTTTCATGTTAAACCAGTCATTGTTGACAATAAGGAATATAATTAGTATGGCTCTGAAGGGTGACTAAAAATGAAAGAGAAGTGACAGAAAAATTAGAATTTAGTCATTATAGAAGCAAGGCAGGATGGTAAGAAATAAATACCTCCCTAGCAGGGACCCTAGCAATTCATACCTGTGAGCACATCTTTGCACCGGGCCCCGCTTACACGCTCCTTCCCTGTCTCAGGGTCTGTCTTCTTGAGCAAACTCACGACCTCCATGTAATTGGCTGTGGCAGCCCCGTACCTGGCAGCAGTGAGAGCAATGGCAAGGTTCATCCGTGCATCGTTGTGTTGTCCTGCAGCGGAGAAAGCATCAGAGGAAGGACAGGAGTCACCTCGAGCCAAAGACTGGTGGTAGAGAAGTGTGTCACAATAGATATGTCACATCTGCATCTGTCACCCACAATCTACATGATGGCTGGTCAACTCTGTAGGGGACTATGCAAAAATTTCTGGTCATACTCAGTCAGGCATTTACCTGCCATTTCAGCTTCAGCGAGTGCATTTTGTATACTTCAAAAATGGTAAAAAATATTCCTTTCCTACAAAGCTAACATCAATGATCTGAAAGTTAAGAGAGAAGTCATTATTCTCTCAGTGCGAGAACATATGTATATGTCAGACTTTCCTCAATACAGACAACCAGTAAGCATGAAAGCAAAGCAATTGAAAACTTTGGAAGATTTGACACTCCAACTGGTGATGATTAACAATTTTTATGAGAATGTGCTCTATCTAATATTCAAAATCAAGAGCTTCAAATTCCATGGTGAATCTCAGTGTTCTAGAAAAGGCATTTTCTGGGTTTTAATTTTGATCAGAGCTACTTAAACTGTAACTCCCCCCCCCTCCAAATCACATATAAAAGGTAAGACATTAAGCAGGGCAAAATTTAATTACAGAACAATTCCTACCTGTATTGTTAAAGATTTATTACCGAAAAATCCTAGTTAAAGAAAACTAAGGGGGAGCAGGAGGGGCGAAAGATGATTAATCACTTTAAAATACTGGCATCACTAGAGACTTTTTCTATTTATTATTGCCAGTAGAGTTAATGCTGACCAGGAAGAATTATTCTACATCACAGGGGCCAGATTCTCTGTGCCCTGAATAATTAATTACCCACAGCTAGATGTATTGAAGTAGGGTTCAAATTCCTAGAACGCTGGGATCAGTTCTATCAAGATAATACTGATAACAGGATGGATTTGTAATGGATATTGTTGTTGATTTATGTTGCCAGCATACCAAACATTTAGTATAAATGGTTTATGTAAAGTTTCTTCCTTGTGATTCAGCCTGTGTAGGGCGAGCAGCACTACACAAGTAATCTATTCCAGCTAAAAGGGCAAAGTTATAAAGAGAGAATCAATGACTGAAGATTCTACTGCCCCTCCCCACCAACATCTTACTCTGAAACTGCTGAACTAATACAATCATCCAAGAACCTTTCCCCCAAAATTAAATGCTCTATCGAGTGGAGAACATGCATTAAGCTTCAACATGCAGAATAAGGAGCTATTTTATCAAAAAAGTAATAGAATGAAGATATGAGACCACAAAAGGAGAAACCAAAACCACACTGTGGCTGAATTAAATGTGGAAAATAACAAGGGTAGTAATTCTATCCCTTATAACATAAGCATCACCCTAAGTTGCTGGTAATGTAGTTAGAAGAAACATTTAAAGTTAAGAAACCAACTTTTATTGAGGTAAACAAAGCAAAACCAAACCCAGTGCTGTGGCATCGGTTCTGACTCATAGGATCCTCTACTGGGAATGGCTGGTATAGCTGCTGACTTTTTAGTTAGCAGCAAAATAACACATCATGTTACCAGGGCTCCTTTTAGCAATGCTGTTGTTATATGCCACTGAGTTGGAAATGACTCATAACTGACCCTCCAGAATATTAACAGAGGCTGCAAATCACATGGAAGGAGATCATCCATCTTTCTCCCCTGGAGCAGTGTTTCATTTGAACTGTGTGCTTTTGAGTTGGCAGCACAACTCTTTATCCACTAGGCCGCCAGAGCTCCCTATTATTGTTATTGTAGTTATGGGCTGTCAAGTTGACTCAGGCTCATAATGACCATATATACATCTGCCCCCATTACCCCAGTCACTGAGTTAATCCATGTCATTCAGGGTCATCCTCTCTTGTGCTGTCCCTCCACCCTCCCAAGCATGATGTTCCTCTCCAAGGACTGGCCCTCCTTGCAACATGCCCAAAACATGTCAGACGGAGCTTCAAGACTCTTTTATTTCCAAGGAGCAGGCAGATTTCATCTACTCCAGAGCAAACTTGTTTGTTCTCTTAGCAGTCCATGGCGTATTCAACACTCTTCTCTAGAAAGTCCTTATTTAAAATACGAATATGCTCCATGCAGTTAAATGCATGCATAGTCCAGATTAACTAAATTATAATTATACTAATCTTCTCTTCAAATGCAGAACATTATACAATATCTATTTTTCAAAGAGAAACTACCCAAGTCCTTCTAGTATCCAATCTTTATAGTAGATTTATATCCATAGCCATGAAACAATCTACTCAGTACAGATAAATATTTTGTAGTACAAGAAGTCAGGGCATGTTTGTTCTCACCATAGGTGTACAACAGAGAAAATCCAGTCCTTTGAAGAGTACTCTGATATATAAACAGAACAAATGTCTGGAAAATGTTATGTAAATGAACTATTCTAAATACTACATGGAGCCATTTCTAAACGGAACAAGTCAGAAACTCCATTTATCAAATGATAGATTCCTTTTCTATTTACAGTTGAAGGAAACACAATTCTAAACTTACTTTGAAAACAGAACATTTTCCTTACATTTAGATATAAAATCTTGCAGGAGTAGTAATGGCAGAGTTTATCAAAGCGTTTCAATTTATACTAAGAAATGTCTTCCTACTTAGCTTTCCAGTTCAAATACTACAGAAGGTAGACAGTTTAAAAGGCAAGTGGAGGCAAATTCCTTGGGTCTCGTTTTCCTCCCCAACACTCAGCGCTTGGTTGTATAAGCATTTACATGAATTATGTGTCTTTCTTATTTATGAAGGTTCTTCATGACAAAGTTATTCATTCCTTCTCCTGGCTCAACAGTTTATCTTGCACATTCCTTTTTCATTGTCTTTAGGATACTATGTTCATTTAAACATTTACTTAAAGAAAGAATAAGGGTCTACTTGAGCCAGGTACTGTGACATAAGCTAAAAATACAATGAGCAGAAAGACACAATGGGGCTCTGTCCTTGTGGGATTGACAGCCCACTGCATTTCACAGTAGGGGAGCGCTGGTGGCAATGGTCATAAAGTATTGAAGTAGTGGGTGGCTAACCAAATGGTTGCTATTCAAATCTGACAGCTCCTCTGAAGAAGATGGGCACTCTCCTCCTATAAAGATTTACAGACTCAGAAACCAGTTAGAGGGTCTCAATAAGTCAGAATTGGCTTGACAACAGCGGGTTTGGATTTTGATGGGGTTTTTTTGTGGTTTGTTTTATTTTGCATTTGTTGTTGTTGAGTGCTGTCAAGTTGGGCATGACTTAACTGTATTATTATTTCACTTGTTTCCTCATCTCAGTCCTGGAGAAGCTAAAAAAATCTACTCATTCATTCTCCCTCCACAACTCCCTCCCTTGAGACTTGAAGTACCAGGCACAGAACAGGCTCTAGTAAACACTGAGTTTGGTGTCCTTGTTGTTGTTGATGTCTACCATTGAGTTTTCTACCATTGAGCTGGAACTGACCCATCGCTGACCCTCCAGAAGGTTTTCAGAGGCAGTAAACTGCACAGGAGGAGAATGTCCATCCTTCTCTCTGGAGCAGCTGGTGGATTTAAACCATGTGACTTTGAGATTTCTGTGTAAGTCCTTAGCAGAAGGCCACAACGGTTCAAGTCCATCGAGGAGGCAGAAAATCCTGGCCATTTATTTCTGAAATAGCAGCCAATGAAAACATTATAGCGCATAGTTTTATCCTGTCCACTTTGGATCATCATGACTCACAGAAGATTTCATGTCAACTGTTCATTTTAAGTGTTGAGTTTAGCCAAATTCCATTTATAAACAAGTATTTAAATTTAAAGCCTTATCTCAAAAAAGTGAATGCTTTATCTTCTGTTAAAGAAACTCCTGCATTCAGAAAATCAGTAGCAAGAAATGGGGGTTCTGGGGGAGAGCATAACAGCACACACAGTGCAGGAAAAACACCCAGAAATGTGTAAAATCACAACTTAAACCCAAGCAACCCTTCTATGTAATCTGAGTAAGGAAGGAAGGAGGCATAGTTACCAGTGATTTTACCCTACTGATTAACCTTGCTATGCAGGAGAATGTAAACGCAGTTACTATAAAATCACAAAAATTGTGGGGCAAGAAGCTTGACCTCTCCCTAGGCTAGGCGTTCACACTCCCATGCAGTCATCTCCTTCTTTATATACTTTCAACTTGATCCATTTACTGCCTTGAATTTCAGTTAGACTTCCTCCTCCCTTACCCACATTAAATTCACCCTTTACCCTGAAATACCCAGATGCTCACAGTATATGGTTCCTGGGATAAGTGGTATATTTTCATTATTCTTAACTAAATTCCCCCAGCCCCCTTTTTCTTGACATTTTGAAAGGTATCTCTATGCTGCCTATAATTTTATTTCTGGAGAAAAAAGTTTTTGACAGCACTGTATGTCATTGGAATGTGATATAATCATCTCGACTCCCCCCATCCCAATTGATCTGCTTATCCAGTTTGGATTTTCAAATCCGTCTCCTTAGAGCCAGGCAACATTATACTGTATTTTCACTGATCAGTGCAGAGCTTTACATTGGCACTGGCACAAAGACCCAGACGGGGACCATGAAAATCTGTTCTCTGCTCTGTTCTCCTTTTGCACTTGAAATCTTACATATGTGCACATACTGAGCTTACAATTCATAGAAGAGGAAGCACACGAGAGGTGGAAGTATAACTGTTTTCCCTTGTTTAGAAAAACAACATCTCAAAATCCCTAGAGAGGAAATTTGCCTTCATCTTCAATGTCCTTCCATATTGGATAGTCAAGAGGTATTTTAAGTGAAAAACACATGACCACACATATTTTGAGACACAGGCATCTTTAAGTTACTTCTCAAAGATAAATATTTTGGAGACATAGCAATATTGCTCTCCTCAAAAAGTCAAAGTTTGGCAACTCCTGTATTTTCCTGCATATAATACACCCACATAAATAATGCACACAGCACACACAGGAAACTAATGTGTTAGCTAGGGGGTTAAACAGTTTGTAAAAAAATACATAATGTGCACATTATTTACATAAAATATGGTAAGTTAGCATGCAAAATAGTTGAAATACTCATTAAATGTATAAAGGGTATAAGTTAGAATAACTATTAAAACTTCAGGTCAATTACCTGACATTTTTCTGGTCCTTCCAAATCTAAATCTCTACACAGTAAATCTTTATTTTAATACAGTATAATTTAAAATGGCAATTCATAGTGCAGTATATTGGCCTATCTGTGAACCCAGAAGTCAGTGGAGAAATTCTACTCCTCAAGGGAAAAAAAAAAGCCAAAAAACCAAACAAACACACACACACAAAAAACAACAAAAACCTCAACACAAAACAAAATTTCCCTAATTCTTAATGAAAATAACACCTGTTCACAACATCATCAACAGATATTATCCCAACTGGAATGTTAAGAACATTTCCTCCTATCACTCTGTACTCTGATCTAGATCTTGTGCAATCACTTTGACTATTCTAGTAGGGGTTAAAAAGATACTTGAAGAAAGAATAACTTGATAAGACTTGAGGCCCATTTCTAACAAAATCACACAGCATGCTTCATTGTCTCAGACTGACCGTGTCACAATGACCTCTTGGAAGACATCCCTTAGCAATCTGGCAAAGCTAATTCAGAGGCTAACCTACCAAACTCAAGCTGATTTCATATAATCATTGTATCTAAGATTTCTCTTTCTGATAGAACTGGTGAGGATGGAGGTAAAGCAAGAGAGAGAGAGGGGTGTATGTGTGTGTGTGTGTGTGTGTGTGTGTGTTATTAGGATGAGAACGCTTAAAATGGAAAACTCAAAATGTTTGTTTTCACAGCTAGTTACAACAAAACGAAATTCCTATAAAGTAAGTTACTTACAAAAGTGATTCTCTGTATGGAGGAGAGCTGTGAGGTCAGGGAGTACCTGGGGCAGTTAAAGAGAATACCCGTATAAGATACAGTGGAGAAACTGGGCTGGGAAGGACTGGGTTGCAAATGTTTAGGGTGTTGATGAATGGGCTGGGAAATGTGGATGATGCACTTTTCTCCTCTAAGCTTCAATATCCTAGTAGAGAAAGAGGGGCTTGGTAACACAGATATTAAAAAATGCATGGGATGGTAATAGGCATCTACCCAATCTAGAGTATGCTCCAGCCTTTATTTCCTGTTTGCTTTCTCACTTTGTACCAACATCTTTAAAAAGAGATATGTCATTAGTCAAGAGCAAAATATAATTGTTTCATGAGGAAATTGGGTTAAAAAATATAATCAGAAATTAAATTGACCAGGCTGGAATAAAGAAAAGTTTAAGTTCAAAATTTTCACTATTTTATTTATTTATGTCTTTCCTACCAATCTAGAATTATAATTAAACTTTTACTTGATTAGCTTCTATGTACTATGTATTGTATTGCAAACAACTGTACCATTTTCTTACTCCTTTCTATACCAATTCCCTGTTGTGAGTCTTCATAATGTGCTCTACCACTCTAACTCTATCGTCAGGCAAAATTGCTTTGGCCAATGCTAACTGCTACTGCATATCTATGAGTCAGAGGCAACTCAGAGCTGACCCTCTGGAAGATTTTCAGAGGCAGAAAAAGTCACATGGAAAACTGCTCATCTTTCTCCCACAGAACAACTGGTGGATTCAAACCAGAAGCCATTGGGTTGGTAGTGGAATTCCTTACCACTAAGCCACCAGAGCTGATCAATGAGATGTCAGTAAATGTGTTTCAAAATAGAGGCTCAACAAAACCCTTCTGGGTTTCTTTGTGTGTTCTCATGCTTGTCCATTGCCATGAAAAGACTTTGCCCGGGCTCAGAAGGAAAATGGCAGACATACTGTAAGTTGTAGTAAAATACAAGTATTCTAGCCAGTCCTCTATTAAAAAATGGGTTCTATTGTCAAATTGTACTCTGTGATGTTTGTTCAGAAGTAAATTCACTTTCTAATAGAAATGGTACAAATAATGTTGGTAAGGCAGTTAATTTGTATCAAAAGAACAATTTGGTTTATCAAAAACTCACAATTCACTGTCACTGAAGTAGTTCTAACTCACAGAGACACACACCGCGCCCCCCAGTAGGATTTCTGAGGCTGGAAATCACTGTAGGAGGAGACTGTTCCTCTTTCTCCCACAGAGCAAGTGGTGACTTTGAACCACTTAAGACTCGCAGCCTTTGTGTTAGCAGCGCAACTTGCTAATGACTACGCCACCAGTTACCAACGTAATACATGGTGTTGTTAGGTGTCAACAAGCTGACTAGAACTCACAGCAACTCTATGAACAACAGAGCTGAACCTTGCTCTATCTTGTGCCATCCTCACCATCTGACATGCTTGAGCCCACTGCAGAGAGGGAAGAGTGGAAAGGGGAAAAGAGAGATGAGAGAGTGGAGTCATTGTGTCATTCCATTTTGTTTAGGGTCTCCCTCTTTCTCTAACCTTCTGTCTTTCTCAGCATGAGATCAATTTCTAAGAATAAGTATTTAATAAAGGATTTAATAGTAATTTCAGTAGCCTCAGTACCTCCAACACCCAGACTTACCCTAAATGATCACAATGTTCATCTTCAACTCTGACTTTGGCTCAGGTTGTCCCTACTCTGACATATTCTACCCTACCCGGTAAATTTCTACTTGATGTTTAATCCTTCCTTCACGAGACCTTCTCTCACTCTTCTCAAACACTGTGACATTCCTTCCTTTCTCTTTCCATGACACATTGTACATACACCCATTACTGCATTCACCCAACTACCTTTTAGAGATTTCAATTCAACATTCACCTTTATTTACTTAGAAAATGCATACTGTCTTTAGTGTGTCAAGAACTGTACTAGGGCTTGAGTTTAGAATAGACAGCTGATGTTGTTGTGTGTACTGTCAGGAGGAGACTGCCCAAACTTGTACAGAGCACTTGGTGGACTTGAAACATATGCCTTCGGGATTGTGGTGCAGCTTCTTGCCACTAGCCTACCCGTGCTCCTTGTATAACCTTATACAACTTAACAATAGGTCTCTCACTAATGGATTAGTAGATTCTAACCACCAGCAAAGTAACATCTTTGGATTAGTAGCACAGCTTCCTATAGTTCCCATCATCAAAGTGAACATCAAATCTAAGGCTATGCTCCTAACAGGAAGCTGGACATCTTATTCAATTCTGTATCCACTGGACTTATTAGGAACTCTGGTGCCATAGTATAGCATGCTGCGCTGCTAACCAAAGGATGTGTGTCTCTGTTCAACTCTGGGAGAAAGAAGGGCGGTTTCTTCCCATTAAAATTCATGACCTTTTAGACCCAACATGTGGTCCACCATGCGTTGGATTCAATTCAAAGATAGTGGACTTAACACAGCATTAGCAACTTAGAAGATACTTAAATATATGTTACATGAAAAAATGAATATGATTATGGAACTTAATCACAGATTAGGAAGCTCTGGTGGCCTAGTAGTAAGAAATTGCCTGTAATCCCAAAGGTACACAGTTCAAATCCACCAGTTGCTCCACAGGAGAAAGACACACATCTCCTCCTTTGCGATTTACTGCCTCTGAAACCTGCTGGAGGGTCAGCTATGAGTTAGTTCTGATTGGAGAGCACACACAACAACAACAATCTCAGGTCAAAGACTGATCCAGTAAGAATGAATAAGTTCTGTGCTTAGGAACAGTCTCCAGCTCCCTCTTTCTCCACTCATCCTCACACAGTATCAAATATTCTATTTTTACCCAGCTACCTGGTAGACAATAGAAACAGAATGTCTTCTTTTACAAATTCTATGGTGAACACACACTCAATCTAGGAGGTCAGCGATAAAAGCAAGGTTAGCAAAGATTTGATGGTTAGGACAGCAAGTGGCAGATTCATTAATCCCTTTAATAAATACTTAGCGAGCACTTATTATGTACCAGGCATAGTGCCAGGCACCAGGGATCCACTGACAAACAAAGAAAATAAGACTGTCTTGGTCTCTGCTCTCTGGAACATCATCTTAATGGGAAAGAGAGCTTAAAAACAAGTAAGAATTAAATAGACAATTAGAGATTGCAATAATGGAAACCTGGAAAATGGTCCAGGAGAGCACCTTCCTGGAGATGGATCTGTGTATCAAAAGGGCAGACAGGAAATTAGGTCAAAATAAGCAAGAAACAGAGAAAACGCATAAAAATGGCCACTCTTAACAGAAGGTTAAGTCATTTCAAATCTGCAATTACATCCAAAGTTTATATGAACTATAAACTACCAGAAGGATGACTCTGGTGATAGTACAATCTCGCCTGGATACATAGTGCTTGCAAAGTGGTTTTTTATGCCATTTATAATTTGAAGTTTTTACCTATATTTTATCAGAAGTTATATTTAAAAACAGTTCTTGGTGTGAGATGCCTTTTTTTTTCCTCCCCAGGAACTGTCTTCTAGCATATATGGCTGAAACTCAAAATAAAAGCATAATTTTCAAAATTTGTGAATTGGATTAATTTGCTGTCATTTATCTACACTACAGTTCACAGGCAGGGACACCTGTTAGCCCTAAGCATGTAATCATTTTTTATTATTAAATACAAAGGTACAATTAAATACAGGCACAGGATGTGACCTGCATCATAATTCTGCCCAGGCTTCCTCTTCACAATATCCTTTTCATTAGCAGGGCCTTCTTTCCTGCCATGTTTCTTTTGTCTCACCCAAAGTTCTCGAGAAGCTATTTACAATCCGAATAATTAGCAATCAGCGTGAGTCTGTGATCTTTGGCCCCAAGTAAACGAAACATTGTGAAGTGCCTTAGCATGACGAATCTAAGTACATAAAGCCTCTAGACCCTCAGGACTTCCCTTTCTTGAAAAAGTTTTAAATGAATCTAATGAGGAGTAAGTGTTCTACTTTCCAGATACTTTCAGGTATACAGCTAGAGATGAACAGAAATGAAACCGCATTTAATGTGCACATCACGTGCTGCTTTGAATAGTCATTAGCTATTTCCTTATAAAAATGTTCAAGACATTAGTTTACAATGAAGACACCCTGTGACTCTGTCAGGACAAGCAATGCTGTCCCTCCAGCACAAGTCCAGAATCATTTTTTATTTTCTTTTAAGGGACAAGAAGAATGCAACAAAAATTTATTGTAATCAGACTAAAAAATCAAGAAGCAAGAAAGACATACCATCAAGATTATTTTTACAAATGATATAATTTTGTGGCCTAAAAACCTCAAAATTAAGCTTCTAATTGTTGAAGAAATGAAGTAAGTTCATCATACTGGGATGTCTACCTTTGAGCAGAAGAATCTTTATCAAGCTCTGGTGGCTTAGTGATAAGGAATTGTACTCTTGACCCAATGGTGGGTGGTTCAAATCCATCAACTACTCCGTGGGAGACAGATGGGCAATCTCCTCCTGTGCAATTTACAGCATCTGGAAAGGTACTAGATGGTCAAGTATGAGTCATTCCGACTAAACAGCACCTAACAACAGCAAGGACTAGGCAGCACAACACCGTAACCCAGTGTAACTGCCAAAAGGATGTTTTTGAGCCTTGATTGTGCACCTACTATGTGCCAAGCACTTTACAGATACAGAAACAGGTCAGATTGGGTCTGCTACCCAGGATACTAAGGCGTAAGAGGTTATTCAGAAATTAACTTTGAGGTTCCAAGTGTTCAAAAGTCTAGTGCATTACCTTCCTCCATCTTTTGCAGTTTTTTTTTTTAATTTATCACCAGCATGCTTCAGATGTAGCTTCTTTTCTCTCTTATGTTATAGGAAGGTTTATAAGGATCTTTCACAAGCAATGTGTATGTTTACATTCAAGGCCCAGGCCCAAGAAATTCTAAGACTTCAAGCTATTTTTTCATCTGTCTATCTTTTCATTTGTGCAATAGAATGGTAACAAAGTTCACAAGGGGCTATTAGAAGAACAGTGAGGCAAGTAATTTTTAATCTTCCAACAGGATAACCAAGAAAAGCAAACTCTTCAATTGAGTCAATCCAACTAACAGTGAACTTATAAACCAGATCAAAGCTATCCCACAGGATTTTGAAGCTGGAATCTATATGTATGCAAACTGTCACACTTTCCCCCACAAAGTAGCTGGTGGTTTTGAACTTGCCTTTTGGTTAGCAACAGATCATTAACCATTATGTCACCAGAGTTCCCTTCAACAACATAAATGAAAACCAAACTCATTGGGCTCTAACTGATTCCTACTCAATGATCCTACATCAGTTTCCAAGACTATATAAATCTTTGTGAGAGTAGATTGCCTTATCTTTGTCCTGGGCATCAGCTAGTGGAAGAAAGCCATCAACATCTCAGTCAGTAACCAACAGGTTTCCTTTATGCTTTATGGGTTTCTTCTGAGACAATCTCACATTTAAACTCATTGTCATCCCATCAGATCAACTCAGATAGCTGGTTTCCACGGTTGAATATCACATGGGAGAATATTTTCCATTTTCTTACAAAAGAGCAGCTAGTGGATTCAAACAACCAAAAAGGCACTGTCTTTGGGCTAGTAATAAAACTCCCCATGGTCTAGGCCACCAGAGGCCTCTACTTAAACAGAACAGTTCTCAATAAATATTGTTTTATTTACTGTTTGCATGATATTGTATGTTGATATGAACTAGAATTTATCATATTGCATCATCATACAATATAACACCTGTGTGCCAGAGTAAAGCTGTCCCATTGAGTCTTCCAGGCTATAGGCTTTATGGGAGCAGATCATTGTGTTTTTTTCTTCTTAGGATCATCTGGTGGGGTTAAACCCTTAGATGTTTTAGATAGCAACTAAGCACTTAACCATTGGACCACCAAGGTTCCTCAATAACTACTGCTATAAAAAAATAAAACAATCAACAACAAAAACCCTCTACGGAACTGGAAAGTCAAGACAACTTTAAATGTTAGTTAAAAGATGTTGCTACTACCCCGAAAGGGAGCTCTAGTAAGAAACTATGCTGCAATCCCAAAAGCACACAGTTTTAATTCACTAGCTGCTGTATGGGAGAGGGATGGGCAATCTCCTCCCATGAAATTAACTGCCTCTGAAAATCCATCAGAGGGTCAGCTATGAGTTGGTTCTGACTCAATGTTACACAACAACAACAACAATCTAAAAATAATTTAAAAGAAAGTATCACACCTAAAATGAGAAGCCCTGAATTATTCCACCATTCTAAATGAGATGGTTTCTTGGGAACTCTGGTGGAGCAGTCAGCTGCTAACCTAAAGGTTTTGCATCCCCGCATGACTTACAGCCTTGGAAACTCGACAGAAAGCTGCTGTGAATCAGAAGAGACTGGAGCATCTTAGTTTTAAAGTTTATCATTGATTAATCTGGCAAAAGTTCCTTAAAAAGAATAATGATGATCTCTAATCTCTGCGTTTCATATCTGCTATTTGATCAAAAGTACTTTTTTTCACTGGTAAACAAGATGTTTATGTGTATGAGGGTTCACAAAGGAAAGAGATCATAGACCTGGGTTAAGAATTAAAGAGTAGAGAGCATTTCGAAGTATTAGAACAGTCAAGTATTCATCCAGAGGCTATGTTTTCTCTTAAACTGGCTTTGTCAGTTTTTTTGTTGTTTGTGGCTTGTATTTTTTTTTTTTTAAATCAACACTTGTTCTAAATTTGGACTGCTGGGAAAAGGCAGAAAACACAAATTGTAATTCTCTAAACTGTCACTAACTGGATATGTGTCTGTAGTGCTTTTGATTTATAAAATCTCAGGCCCTTTCCAGTTCAAATAATGTAATGAGTTACTATGACCAAGTGTCAAATAAATTACCTGAAAACTTGAAGAGGCAATTATTCATAACAAAACAAAAGAAGTTTCAAAACATGAATCTGATAAACCTCACACTAAAGGACTGGCAGAAGAGTGATCCTCTCGCTTACACAGAACCATCACTGCAATCCTCGCCTCATTTTTGTGTGAACACGTGCACAAGACTCTTACAAAACCGCAGGAATGCCTCAGCCTGCCCCAGGGCCAACTCCGAAGGTGAGCTTCATAATAGACAGCCAGAGCTCTGTGCTCAGGACCAGCCTGCAGACTCTAACTGGAAGCAGCCTTTTGAGAACTTTTATCTATTTCATGATGAGCACAGCATTTTATCACATTTTTCTCTAATCAGAGGATGATTTCACACCTTATCAAATTGTTATCATCTCTCTGGCCATAGCCCAAAGTCCTATTTGAAAAGAAATCTGGCTCATGTGCCTCAAAAGGCCTAGAGAAAGCTTTGGGCCCACAAGATTCAGAACACCTGAGCTTCATGGCTAATATACTCCAATGCTAATTTTTAGGTGAGTGGTTCAGGTCTATCCAGAGGTGTCTCAAAAATGAAGCCTAGTACACTACTTCCCAAAAACCAGCCATTGAAAAAGTCTATGGAGTACAGTTCTATTCTGGTATACAAATCAAAATTAAATTAACTCCACAGCTCACATGGCTATGCTCAGGACAGAGCCGTATACCCACTAACTCAGATTCTGAACAGATCACTTTTCCAATTTACGTGATTATTCATCCCTAAACACTGATTTTTCTAGAGCCGCTGAAATGATCAAACTAGAGAACATATGAAAGCACCTGTGAACTGCAAAGCACTGCAAAAATGGAGATGATTTTGTTAGTCAAGGTTTCTGTCAATGTAATATAACTTCTCTCCTTTTTTATTTGATAGTAATTTTTAAATAATCAAAGCATAGTCAATTCTAAATGTTAATAATACCTATCTTGGCCAACCAGATTCAATAACCAAACTGAATCGACAATTTATTATTCAAACTACTTCCTCAAAGTGGTAATTCCTTGTTCTAATCTCTTTTTCTACTCTGGGTCTTTTCAAAAAAATAAATATGTTGTTTGAAAACTGTGACATGAGCATCAAGAGGAGAATTTGATTTATATATTTGTAATGGTGCCATAATTTTAATGATAACTGTATCTCATTTTCCTTTTTTTTGTCTGACAGATGAGATACTCTGTTGCTATTAAGGAAGCACTGAAATTAAAGGTCTTCTTATACTGATTCTCACTATATATGTATCTAAGTATGATTTGTGTTTTTCAAATGTCTTGAACACTAGATAATTGAATTCAATTATCTAAATTTAAAATGTACATTTCTAAGTAAAAGAAAATAATTTTGGCACTTAAAAATATCTTGTTTCATTGTCTTCATCTTCAATGATCTTTCAACTTCAAGCTGACCAAGCTCCATTATTTGAGCAGATAAAGATGAAATTTAGTTAGATGTATTAATGATATGGTAATATAATTTTACTTCTTGAAAGTCTTTATTACATAACCATGTTTTAAATGCTCTAGGGCAAGGGTAGCAAATTTTTGCACCAAAAACTGGTGGGCTATAGGGTGTCTGTATTGCAAATTCTCAACTTTGCCACTGGCAATATGTAAATGAATGAGCACAGTTCAGTTCCAATAAAACATTATTTATGGACCCTGAAATGTGATTTTCATATGCCATGAAATGCTCATTTTTTGAAAAAATTTTTTCCAACCACTTCCAGTAACACAAAAATAGGCAGGAGGCCAGATTTAACTCACAGGTCTTAGATGACTTCTGCTCTCGGGGTTAAATAGAAAAAAGAGAAGAGGGAGATAAAAATAAAAGAAGGGACAGATGAAACAAGACTATGAGGAATGACTATTTTAGCTGAATGAGCGGTGCATATATGGGTTCAAAATCCTACTCTATTTTTATGTATGTATATTTAGATATTAAAAAGGTAAGCTTCTTTTAAAAACAAGGAAAAGCTAATCGGAACTTATAAACACAAGCCCATTTTAATTAAGTTCATCAAGTGACATTCCTTTTACTGTCACTGGTTTTCAAACTTATCACAGTAACATCAGACAAAATTGTTAAGAATTTCCTCTCAAAGGAAAAGAAATTGACTGTAGACCTAATAATCAATCCTCCTGTACTTTAGAAAGACACCTTCTGCATTCTAGACAGATTCCTTTGAATCTGCACTCAAAAAATATGTAAACATTTAAAAAATAAAGTAATAAGATTATATTCAGTAAAATATTACACAATTGAAAATTATTTACCACCACAAACAACTCTTTACCAAAAATTTCCATAAAAGTTTAAAACAAAATTATTTCAATTTCTCATGGGACACATAGAGCAAAGCTTAAGTGTTAACAAACCAAATTAAATAGGGGGAGCTCTGGTGGCCTAGTGGTAAGGAGCTGCAACTACAATCCCAGAGGCACATGGTTCAAATCCACCAGATGCTCTGCCGGGGAAGGAGGGACAATCTCCTCCTGTACCAGTCAGATCTGATTTGACGGTACACTCACACAGAAATAATAAAATAAAAAAAATTTAAAAAAAAAAACCAAATTAAATAAACAAACAAATGAACCAAATGCATGTTATTGTTGTTGTTAGGTGCTGTCGAGTCACGTATGACTCATAGCAACCCTATGAACAAAAGATCTGAGCCCAGTCCTGTCCTGCGCCATCCTCACACTTCCTGACACTCAAGAGCCCATTGCAGCAGTCACTCACTGTGTCAATCCATCTTGTTGAGGGTCTTCTTCTCCTTCACTGGCCCTCCACCCTTCCCAGCATCACATCCTTCTCCAAGGAATAGCCCTCCTAGCAACATGCTCAATGTATGTGGGGCAAAGCCTCAACATTCTTGCCTTAAAGAGCACTCCGACTGCATCCTCTCCAAGACATATCTGTTCTTTCTCTCGACTGTCCATGGGATGTTTGGTGCTCTTCTCCAACATCACAGCTCTAAGGCATCAATTTTTTTTTCTGTCATCCTTATCCTTATCCAAATCCACATACTTCTAATAATTTATTATACTTAATAAGATGATTACCAAATTAAGGCATTTTATAATGCCACTCCAAATTGACCTTAGTACTTATCTTAAGAGATTACTTTCAATTTTATATACAAGGCTGGAAGATACAATGATTTTTACTAGTATGGTTTTAATATTTTTATTTTATAGTGAAAAATAAAGAAGCAAATACCTTGTCCAAAGCATAGAGTTCCTTGCCCATATTCTCAGCCTTCTCAAAGTCTTGTTGGAAGCATTGGTTATTGCCAAAGAAAAAATCTGCTATTCTCAACTGAGACAGTCAAGATGCCCTGACTCAGCTGTACTTACTGCCTTCAGCCTCACTCTATGCAGCCCTTGAGTCATTTCTGACTGTATCTGGAAATATTTTGAAAGTTTCATCCTTCCAGAATCTGCCCCCAAACTCCTAACCTGCCTACAAGGGTCCAACTACAGTTTAGTATACTCTCTAGACCGCAATCTCTCCTAACACATATACCAAGCTTTAGAACTGATACCTAGTTCTAATTTCTGAATGGCACTCTATGTTCCTACTTAGTTCTCATGCCAGTTTCCTAGGCTAGACCCTTGACAATCTGTTCCTCCCATTTCTTAAAGACTGGTCTGTTTCTATTTCAAGAGGGTGCTTTGAGTACTGCATAGACCTCATGTATCCCAAAGGATTTCCAACATGTCTCATGGATCATGCTCCATAATATACCAAGTCACTACATGACATCCCACTCAGACCCACAACTTGATCTGCATATAGTCCCTTGTCTTCCCTTTATCAGCACAATACTTCAAAGTCTTTACTTTGTAAGCTTTACATTTACTTGGCCAAAAATAATAATAGGCAAAAAAAAAGCTGAAAAGTAATTGAAAATCAAAACCTAAGAAACAAATGCACAGACTACAGCAATCTACTTACCTTAAGAAGGTGAAATTATAATATATTAATTTATTAAAATGTAACTTAAAATTCAGTATGTTAGTCTTTAATTTAACATGTGTCTCCAAACTTCTCAGGAGCACTGTACAAAGATGTTTTTGTAAAACAACCTCACTTTGATATGACCGTATGTTCATTAAAAGGAAGTATTACTCCGTACATACATGCTGTACATAATGAATTCAGTATGTGTCTAGAATTGGCTAATGCTGTGGAAGCAAATGCCAAAAGCACAGACTACAAATCAAGCTGTGATTGTCAAAGTAAGATCTTAATATGATGCTGTTGTTAGGTTCCATCAGGTCGGTTGCTGGTTCTCAGGGCACCCCATTTTTAACAGAATGAGCCACTCTGCCAGGCCCCGCACCATCCTCACAATTGTCGCTGGGATTGAGTCCACTGGCACACCGACTGTCATAATAGATCTCCTTAGGGGGTTTTGTCTCTTTTGCTAGGCCTCACTTCACCAAACCGAATGCCCTTTTCCAGGGTTTGGTCCCTCCTGACAATATGTTCAAAATACATGAGACAGAGTCTTGTCATCCTTGCTTGTAAAAAATATTCTGCCTGCATGACTTCTAAGACAGATTTGGTTGTTTTTCTGGAAGTCTAAGGTATATCAGCATTCTTTATCAACATATTACTCAAAGACATCAATTCTTCTTCGGGCTCCCTTATTGTTCAGCTTTCACATGCCTACTTTGGTAGTACTCAATGTGGTATCTTTGCTTAAAGATTTCCCCAGCCCCCATTAATTAGCCCAGTGCAATGCAACATTTGAGTTCTTGGCTGCTTTGACAGATTTTGACTGAGGATCAAAGTAAAATGAGACTCGACTTCAACCTTCTCCCCATTTATCATGAAGTGTTTACTGACATTGTAGCAAGTTGCGAACATTTTTGTTTTCTCGTTGTTGTTGTTGTTATGTGCCATCGAGTCACTTGCGACTCATAGCAACGCTATGTACAAGAGCCCTAAACGTTGTTCTATCCTGTGCCAACCAGGCTGTCTCAAAAGCACTCATTTCCACCACTCCACTCACAGAATTGATCCATTTCATCGAATGTCTTCCTCTCTGGCACCGCTCCTCCACTCTGCCAAACATGATGTCCCTCTCCAAGGACCAGTCCCTCCTTGCAACACGCCCAAAGTATGTCAGACAAAGCTTCAGAATCCTTGACTACAAGGAGCATTCCAGCTTCACCTTCTCCAGGACAAACCTGTTTGTTCTCCTAACAGTCCATGGTATATCCAACACTCTTCTCCAGCACCACAGCTCAAAGGCATCAATTCTCTTTCTATCATCCCTAGTCATTGTCCAACTTTCCAATGCATACCACGCAAGTGCAAAGACTATAGCTCAAATCAGGCACATCTTAGTCTCCAGCCTGACATCATTGCTCTTCAGTACTCTTGAGAGATCCCTCACAGCTGACTTTCCCAATGCAATTAGTCTCTTGATTTCCTGGCTGCTGGTACCAAGAGCCAAGCAAACTAAAACTGTTAACTATCTCAATCTCTTCACCATCCATAGTGATGCTGCCAATAGGCCCTGTGGTGAGAATCTTTGTTTTCTTGATGTTGAGCTTCAATCCATATAGGAGACTGCAGTCCTTGACCTTCTGCAGCAAGTGCTTCAGGTCCTCCCCAGTTTCAGCAAGCAGGGTTGTGTCATCTGCATAACGCAGGTTGTTGATGACTCTTCCACCAATCCTGATGCCACATTGCTTTTCTCTATACTGAACTCTAAATCCACACTGAAGCATTCTTTACTTCATCAGTAAGTACTTCAAGTCCTCTTCACTTTAAGCAAGCAGGCCTGTGCCATCTGCATAACACAGATTGTTGAAGGGACTTCTTCCAATACTGATGCCATGTTCTTCTTCAAATAGGCAGTCCAGCTTCTCAAATTATTTGCTCAGTATACACACTGAATATCATGAAAGGATGCAACTTCTGACACACACTTTCACAAATTTTAATCCATGTAGTACCTTCTTATTCTTTCAAATAACTGCCTCTCAATCTGTAAAGGGTCCAAGTGAGCACTGTTCAGTTAGGTGTTAGGGAAGTCCTATTCTTTGCAATGAAATCTTTAATTTGTTATAAACCTCACAATGAATGCCTTCGAATAGTCAATAATATACACTGCCTTTGAAATCTACTGAACGGTCTCCTATGGATTGGTTCCAACTCAATGGTACACAACAACAACAACAAACATCTTTCTGATTTTCTTTGCTTTCAGTCAAGATCCATCAAATGGCAAAAAAATCCAAGGAGGAGAGGGTAATAAGGGGTGAGGATCACTAAGATCCCCAGCATGAATGCTCCACACCCATGCCTCCAATTACAACATAGAACTCCACATTCCCTTTAAAACATTTCTTGAATCCCTGAACCATACCTCTATCTACTGAGAGCTCTCTACACGAATATTCTAAAGATGTCCAGACTAAATAGGTTGTAAATATCTCTCTCCAATCTCTCTACTACTTTCAGTTTGTTATCCTTTCTTTTCTAATTTAGTAAATGTGACTATTTAAAATTTGCCAAAAGCTGAAATCTAGTAGTCATTTTTATTTTAATTTTTTATTACTATTTATTTATTTTAATGAAAGTTTACAGAGACTTTGGATTCCCATTCATTCATTGTTATACTTTCCTCCCTGCCCATCCCTCCCCCCAGTTCACTCTTCTCTCTGAAAAGTATAAAAAACAAAAACAAAAAAAACCCCTCTTCCATTGTTATACAATTCCACCTCAGTCCACTCCACTATGCAGCTTTCATTCTGGCCTCTTGTCATGACAATAATAACTAGTCACATATATTCCTCTAAACAGTTCTCTCCCTCATCTGTTTCAATGTTGTTGTTGTTGTTGTATGCCGTTGAGTCCTTTGCAACTCATAGCATCCCTATGTACAACAGCCCTAAACCATGCTCTATCCTGTGCCAATTGCATTGCCTCTGACACACCCATCCCAATTACCCCAGTAACTGAATCAATCAACTTCATAGAGGGTCTTCCCCTCCTGCGCCGTCCCTCCACCCTACCAAGCATGATGTTCCTCTCCAAGGACGTGTCTCTCCTTACAACATGTCCAAAGTATATCAGATGAAGCCCCAGAATCCTTGCCTCTAAGAAGTAGCCTGGTTTAACCCTCTCCAGGATGAATCTGTTTGTTTTCTTGGCAGTCCAGGGTACTTTCAATACTCTTCTCCAGCACCACAGCTCAAAGGCATCAATTCTCCTTCTATCCTCCATAGTCATTGTCTAACTCTCTGATGCATAACAAGTGATTGCAAAGACCATGGCCAGTATCAGGTGCACCTTAGTCTCCAGAGAGACACCGTTGCTCTTGAGTACTTTAAAGAGGTCCCTAACAGCAGATTTTCCCATCAGAATATGTTTTTTTTATTTCCTGGCTGTTGGTGCCAAGAGTGTTGACCGTGGAGCTGAGCAAACAGAAGCTGTGAACAATCTCAATCTCTTCGCCATCCATCCTGATGCTACCAGTTGGTCCAGTGGTGAGAATCTTTGTCTTCTTGACATTGAGCCTCAGTCCATACTGAAGGCTGCAGTCCTTCACCCTCTGCAGCAAGTGCATGAGGTCCTCCTCAGTTTCAGCAAGCAGGGTTGTGTCATCTTCATAACGCACATTGTTAATCGGTCTTCCACCAATCCTAACGCCACACTTCTCCTCATAGAGCCCAGCCTCTCAGATAATCTGCTCTGCATACAGGTTGAAAAGGTATGGAGATAGGACACATCCCTGGCATACACCCTTCCCAATTTTGAACTATGCAGTGTTACCCTGCTCTGTTCTGACGACTGCCTCTTGGTCCAAGTATAGGTTTTGCATTAGCATGATTAAATGTTCTGGGATTCCCATTCTTCTCAGAGCCAGCCACAGTTTGTTATGATCCACACAGTCAAATGCCTTTGCATAATCAATGAAACACAGATATACATTCTTCTGGTATTCCCTGCTTTCAGCTAAGATCCATCTAACATCAGCTACAATATCCCTAGTACCACGACCGCTTCTAAACCCAGCCTGGACTTCTGGCAGTTCTCTGTTGATGTACTGTTTCAGTCGTTTTTGGATAATCTTCAGTAGAATCTTGCTTGCATGTGAAATCAATGATATTGTTCTGTAGTTTCCACACTCAGTTGGGTCACCCTTCTTTGGAATGGGAACAAATATAGATCTCTTCCAGTCAGTTGGCCAAGTGGTTGTTCTCCAGATTTCTTGGCACAACTTGGTGAGCACATCCAGGGCAGCATCTGTTAGCTGAAAGATGTCAATTGGTATACCATCTATTCCTGGGGCCTTATTTTTTGCTATTTCCTTCAAAGCAGCTTGAACTTCTTCTTTCATCACCGTAGGCTCTTGCTCAAATGTTATTTCATTAAATTCTTCTGTATATGCCAATTCCTTTCGATACAATGTAGTATACATTATTTATCCCCTCTTAGATTCCCCCCAACTCCAATATCAGACCTGCTTTACAACAGTGCCACTACGCAGTATTTGTCCTTTTGTTACTGAGATATTTCACTCATCATAATGTCCTCCAGAGTCACCCATTTCATATAATATTTCATTAGTTCCTTGTTATTCAATGCTGCATAGTATTCCATTGTGTAAATATACCAGTTTCCCTATCCATACATTTGTTGATGGGCACTTGGTTGTTGCCAACTCTTTGCTATTGTGAACAAAACTGCAATAAACATGGGTGTGCACATATCTGTTTGGGTGGTTGTTCTGGTTTCTTTAGGGTATATTCCCAGTAGTGGAATTTCTGGATCAAATGGTATTTCTATTTCCAACCTTTTTAGAAAGTACCATACTGCCTTCCATAGTGGTTACACCATTTTACACTCCCACCAACAGTGAATAAGGGTTCCAGTTTCTCCACAACTTCACCAGCATTTGTTGTTTCTGTTCTGTTAAATTTTGCTGCTGTTACTGGGGTGAGATGGTATCTCATAGTTGTTTTCTAGGAGTCATTCTAATAACACACTACTATTTTAATCATCAACTCCTAGCATAACACTGCAGTGTGATTTTAATCAGTCTGAACTGCAGATGCTTCACTGGCACCTGATTCATTTAATTTAATTGTCTCTCATGGCCTCAGAATTGAAAGAAGATTCATCAACAATGTACATTATGTGGGTAACATATACCTTCGCTTGATAAAAGTCAAGAAGCTTGAAACATTTCCTAGAGATCAAACACTATAGCTTTTGGATTACTTTTTATGCATTACATCTCAACATCAGGAAGACAAAAATCCTTTCCACTAGACCAATAAGCAACATCATGATAGATGGAGCAAAGATGAAAACTGTCAAAGATTTCATCTTAGTTTGGTCCACAACCAACACCCTTAGCACCAGTGGTCAGGAGATCAGGAGATATGTATTGTCTGCAGTCAGTATATCTCCAACATACTGAGGAATAATGATGTTATGTTAAAGATAAAAGTGCACCTGATTTCAGCCATGGTCTTTTCAATCACTTGCTATATGTCTGATAGCTGGACAATGAATAAGGATTACAGAAGGCGAACCGAGGCCTTTGCATTGTGGTACTGGAGAAAAGTTCTAAATATCCAATGGACTGCCAAAGGAACAAACAGCTAAGTCTTGGAGAAAGTGCAGCCAAAGTGCTCTGTGGAAGCAAAGATAGCAAACCTTTATTTAACACATTTTGGGCATACAGCTAAGATAGGCTATTCTTAGGATATCTTACATGGAAAGGTAGAGGATAAGTAAAAGAGAAGTAGATCCTCAACAAGATGGATTGATACAGTGACAGCAGTAATGGGCCCGAGTATGTCAGAGATGATGAGAATGGCACAGGATAGGGCAGAATTCAGATCTATTGTTCAGAGGGTCACTATGAGTCATACGTGACTGGACAGCACATAACAACAACAATAAAATGTTCGATTATTACAGCAGTGTCTTATCTGGATTGATGTGTATAATCATGCCATTTTCCAATTCATATACTCTGGTACATCTCCAGAGAAATTTCTAAAACACATGTCTAATCATGCTGTGACCTTGCTAAAAAAGCTTTCATTACCTATAGAATTAAAAATTCTATAATACCTATAAAATACAAACTCTATAAGTAATAAAAGTTTTTAAATTCTATTTCTTATGTTGTTGTTATGTGCTGTCAAGTCATCTACGACTCATAGAGACCCTATGTACAACAGTCCTAAACCCTACTCTATCCTGTGCCAATCTCTTTGTTTTGACACACCCATCCCAATTATACCAGTCACTGAATCAATCCCTCTCATCAAGATTTTTCCTCTCCTGTGCTGTCCATCCACCCTCCCAAGCATGATGTCTCTCTCCAAGGACTGATTCCGCCTTGCAACATGTCCAAAGTATGCCAGACGAAGCTTCAGAATCCTTGACTACGAGGAGCAGCCTGGCTTCACCCTCTCCAGGATGAACTTGTTTGTCCTCTTAGCATATAATTAAAAATAATCCCTTAAAATGTGTACATGGTTCTACATGAAGTAAGCCCTGCTCATTACTCCACATTTTTGTGAATTGAATGCACAAGCTCTATACAAATGCATCTTATATTCTATAACTTGTCATGCTTATGACCATAGTTTACCGTCAACATCTTCCCCTCCACTAACTCTCCCTGGGTACACAGATAGATAGCTGCTAGGAGAACTTCAACTTGTGGTCACCTAATCTAAAATGAAAAAACATTGCTCAGTTCTGTATTATATTCAAGATCCTATGGTTACAGTACAATTCATCTCATCAAGGGTCTCTCTCTTCTTCACTCACCCTTTACATCACCAAATATGATGTCTTCCTTCAGAGATTGATCGCTCTTGGTGACACATGCAAAGCAAGCAACACAAACAATGCTGTTTTGATTTATAAGGTTTTCATGAACTAATTTCTAGAAAAAATGACTAGGTCTTTCTTTCTAGCCTGTCCTCATCTGGAATCGTCACTGAAATCTACTTACCCTGGCTGATCCTGCAAGTATTTGCCACACTAGTGGCATATAGTCCAGGATCATATCAAACAGTTAAAGCTACTGACATGTGATTCAACAAACTATCACTTAAGTTTTTTTTCTAGAAAAACATAAAGCTACACATTAGCTAACCTTGCTATGCAGCAAATAATTTCCTTTACAGTTAGTTTAAGGATCACGAGACTAAGAAGTTATGGTCATTCCTGAAGAATAATTAGACCTTGAGATAACTTTAAACATTAAATGATAAGTATTTCCGTAAGTCTTATAAACTAATAGGTCAGTTCAGCTAAATGTTTGCAAAGTTAATTCCTGCTCAGAGCCTGTCTCTATCAGGTTCTAAGTCTTGATGGGAGAAGACTGATTATCTTTCTCCTGCGGAGCTGCTGGATTTGAACTGCTAGAAATGGAAAGACTTGGGGTTAGTAATGCAACTCACTAGGGTCTATATCACCAGAGCAAAAAGCAAACAATAATTTAGTTGGAATGTCTGCTTTGAGCATCATGCTCTTTTAAGATACAGTATAGGGAGCTCTGGTGGCCTAGCAGGTACGGGGTTGTGCTGTCAACCTAAAAGCACACGCTAAAAAGCCACCAGAAGGATGGGCAGTCTCCTCTCATGATTTACAGCCTCTGAAAACCTGGTGATGGATCAGCCATGGGTGTGTTCCAACTCCACAGCAATGAACAACAGTGCATGGAAACAAACTGAAAATAGTAACTCACAAGATTAAACATAAAATTTAGGAGGTAGAGAATTTATGTTAACGAGAGGGGAATAACAACAAAAAAAAGAGTGACACTGCACAATTTGAATGTAAACAAAGTCACTGAAGCATACATGTAAAAACTTTAATTGGTATGTGCTCTGTTTTTACAGATTCTAAACAACAGCAAGAAGAATACATTTTACAAAGAGAAGCTAAAAAAAATAAAAATATCTTGAAGAAAAGAAATTTAATTAAAAAAATCTTAGATATTCTTCTTCTTGTTGTGTATGGTCAAGTTGGAACTGAGCCATAGCTAAATCCCTAGCACGTTTTCAGAGGCTGTTAATCGCATGCAAGGTACCTTGGCAGCACAGTTTCTTACCACTAAGCCACCAGTGATAATTTTATTATAGTTACTATAGATGTGCTATTTAGATAACTAATGTAAGCCTAACCTAGAACAAGCAGGATTCAGAAAGCATGCATGTCAACATTCAGTCAACTTGTTCCAGGAGTCACATACCAGAATGCTGAGCAGTGTTTAAACGGATTTTCTTTTTCCACATCTTAGAGCTTTTCATAATCTTCTGGAGGGTACATTTGTCAAAACTAAAAATTATGAGATTCAAACCAGAGGCTCTGCTAGAAGAGTCAGATCTTTTACTAGGTTAAAGGCTGAATTTTAAGAGGCAAGCTAGTCAAGATATCCTGCACTTTCCTGCACTTTTAGAAGAAGTTAAGTCAGCAGAAGAAATGTAAAGTTAAAATTCAAGTAATCCTTCAATGATGTTCTACAACATTTCTGTAGGAGAACTTACAGGTCACGAATTAACTACTTTTTAAAAAAAAGTACCGCTAAACATTTTATTATTTTCATTTAACATATTAACCAAACCTTCATCAAAACAACAAAAATCCTCCGCACTGGACCAACAAGCAACATCACGATAAACAGAGAAACGACTCATGTTGTCAACAATTTCAATTTTACTTGCATCACTTGGTAAAGCGGTCAACAAATCAAAAGATGTGTTACATTGGGGAAATTTGCTGTCAAGAACTCTAAAGTTTTAAAGAGCAATGATGCCAGTTCAAAAATGAAAGTGATCCAAGCTGTGGTGTTTTCAATTGTTTCCTATGCATCTGAAAGTTGGACAACGAATAAGGAAGATCTAAGAACTAGGCTGCTCCTTGGAGGCAAGGATTTCGACTCTCCTCCAACTTACTTTGGGCATGTTGCAAGGAGGGACCAGTTCTTGGACAGGGACACCATGCTTGAAAGGGTGGAGGAACAGCACAAGAGAAGAAGACCCTCGATGAGATGGATTGATTCAGTGACTGGGGTAATGGAGGCAGGTGTTTCAGAGACAATAAGGTTGGCTCAGGGGAGAGAAGGGTTCAGAGCTGTCATACATAGAGTTGCTATGAATCGCTTAACAACAGCAATAATTGTGGTATTGGTAAAGAGTACGGACTATAACATGGGCTACCAAAAGAATAAACAAATCTGTCTTAGAAGGGAAACCAATGTTGTCCTTAGAGGCAAGGACGATGAAACTTCTAGCATGCTTTGTACACACTGTAAAGAGAGGTCAGTCCTTGGAAAAAGACATGATATTCGGAAGCGTGAAAGTTCAATGAAAGAGTAGAAGACTCTCAATGAGATAAACTGACACAGTGACTGCAACAATGGGTTTAATCATGAAGATGGAGCAGGCCATAGGGCAAGATTCAGATCTGTTGTTCACAGGATCACTACAATTCACACTCAATTCAACAGCACCTGCCAACAAACATTAAAGACTGCCATACCCATGTGATCCCCAGTGATGCAATGCTTTAGAATATTCTGGGTGACTCCTATGTTGGTTTTTAAATACTGGTAAATGAAAGGAATGAGGACGGCCATGGCTCATTGTAAAGGAGAGAAGCATCCCCTCTTCACTTGCTGCTGACTTTTCAGTCCTTGGAACCTTCCCCGATCGTAGTGGTTGAGGATAATTCAGAAGGTATAGGCAGTATCCTATCCATAAAGGCAGACTTTAGGCACCACAGCTCTAGAGAACATACAAACTCCTAGCTAAGTAATGGACCTCTTCTTTACTTACTAGCCAGGAAAAGATGATGAAAGATCCTCTCCCGAGAAAGGAGAGGCTCTACAAGAATATCTGCAAGAATCCCTAGGCAGGAAGAAGAACCCTGAAGTTCTGCCTCTTTTATCTAATGAGTCAGGAAAGCTGTAATTCTTCAAGATAGTTTCCTTATCTACGAGGCCATACCTAATAGCTATGATCTTCTGGCTCAACTCTCCCTACCTTCTTGAAAGTGTGAAACTAAAGCTTGCTCCTTCTGTAAATTCCCGTAAATGCTTTCAAACTATCAATAAGAGTGTAACAAGACTATTCCTTTGTGGTTTTTTTCTATAAAAAGCCCAGGCCAAACAGTCCAAGGAGCAGTCATTTCTGGACACTAGTCCTGCTGCAGCTCCCACCATCAAATAGAGCCCTTCTTTACAACCCAGGTATTCGGGTGATTCTTTCTTTCCTCCGATCTCCACTTTCCGCAACAATGACAATTTGTTTTAAGATGTGATTCATCCAATACTAGAAAAAGAATGCTCAGAAAAGCTGTGGGAATTTTTTTTTAAAAAAAAAAAAGCAGTAGCAGTGGTATATATATATTTTTTTTTCTCCAAGACATCTAATATTCAGGTTCTTATAATTTTATTTCTTATACTCTAGATTCCTTTATGTTGATATCACTTGTGTTCCAGGAGGCATTACTCTCTAGTCACTGTAACTGCAGCAAGCAGAAGAAGAATAATGTCAATAAAGCAGCTACTGAAATGCCATCATAATTCAAAGAAAATTAACAGGAGAAAATAGTTCAAGAAGTACATCTAATAAGGGTAGAGTGCCTACTGAAAACCTACTGTCACTTAACAAAACAGACAAATAACCCAATCATAAAATGTGTAAGGAATCTGAATAGACATTTCACCAAAGAAGATAATTGAGTGCCCACTAAACACATGAAAAGATTCTTATCATCTTTAGCTATCGGACACAAACAAATAGCATCCCTCACTCTAGCATGGCTACGGGAGTGCTGTTGGCATAGTCAGTAGGGAGTTCAGCTGCTAATCCGAAGGCTGCAGCTCTCTACACTTTGATTCCACCAGCTGCCCAGAGGGAGAAAGATGGGCAGTCTCCTTCTGTGACATTTGCAGCTTTCAAAATCCACTGCAAACTTCACTCTAAGTCGGTTCTGAGTCTAGGACAATGATCTTAACTTTTTTTAAGGATGACTATGATTTTAAAAAATGACACACACACACACACACACAGAAAAAAATAACAAATTTTGGTGAAGATGTTGAAAAATTAGAACTCAGTCACTGGTCATTATTGTTGTTATGTGCCACGGAGTCGCTTGCGACTCATAGCAACCCAGTGTACAAGAGCTCTAAATGTTGTTCTATCCTGTGCCAACCTAGCCATCTCAAACGCATTATTCCCACCACTCCAGTCACAGAATCGATCCATCTCATCGAAGGTCTTCCTCTCCTTCGCCGCCCCTCCACTCTGCCAAACAGGACCTCCCTCTCCAAGGACCAGTCCCTCCTTGCAACATGCCCAAAGTATGTCAAACGAAGCTTCAGAATCCTTGACTCCAAGGAGCATTTCGGCTTCATCTTCTCCAGGACAAACCTGTTTGTTCTCCTAGCAGTCCATGGTATATTCAACACTCTTCTCCAGGACCACAGTTCAAATTCAAAAAACAGTTACTGTGGAAAACAGTGCAGTGTTCTTCAAAAAATAAAGCTGGGCAAAGATGTCAGTGTAGAGACAAAGGTGTGCCTGATCCAGGTCATGGTCTTTGCAATTACTTGCTATGAATCAGAGAGCTGGACAGTAACTAAGGATAACAGAAGAAGAATCAATGTCTTTGAGTTGTGTTCAAATTATCGAACATACCATGAACCACCAAGAAAACAAGTCTGTCTTAGAGACGGTGAAACCATTTCCTCCTTGAAGGCTAGAATTTTGAAGCTCCATCTCACATATTCCGATCATGTGGCCAGCAGGGACTGGTCCTTGGAGAAGGACATCATGCTTGGAAAAGTGAAAGTACAGTGCAGGAGAGGAAGACCCTGGATGAGATGGACTGACACAATCACCAGGCTAATGAGGGTAGGTGTATCGAGATCAGTAAGACTGGCTCAGGATAGGGCAAGCTTCAAAGGTGGTGTACACAGGGTCACCATGAGTCACAAGCAACTCAACAGAACATAACAAGAAGTACATACCCAGCAATTACACTTAAAGGTATAAAGTCCCAAAGGCTTCAAAACAGAGAATTGTACACTAAAGTTCACTGTACCACTATGCACAAGAGTGAAAAGGCAGAAATAATCTACATGTTCATAATCAGATAAAAAATATATTGTACAAAAAAAATTATATTGTACAGACATAAATGGAAAATTATACAACCAATAGGAGAATATGCGACAAAGTGGATGGAGTTTAAAGATATTATACTGATTGAAATAAGTCATCACAAAAGGACAAATACTGTGGGTATTTGCAAGAAAAGGCAAATGCACAAAAGGAAGGTAGAAAAAGAAGACTAATAGTAATGAGGAAAATTATATTGACTCAGAGTAGAGCTGCACCCAATTATTGCAATTTCTATCAATAATTTGTATATCTTTAAAACGTTGGATTGGCAAAACTGTGTGATAGATACATATACAATGATAAAAAACAACACCTACTTTTTTTCCCCTTTTTTATGTACAACTAAACATCTCATATGACTTTGCACCCTGGTTTGGAGGTTTAGGTCACGGTATCACATGGGATATGCCAGCCAATTAACCTAATAATAAGCTAGTGCTCTGGTTCTACTTTCTATTTCACTACACAGTGCCTGGAGTTTTAAAAGACTGCAAGTAGATATATTCACCTAAGGTCCCTAATTCACCTGTAGTAATGGGAAGAGAGCGACTCAGAAATAGAAGGAGGATATGAAATGTGAGGCCAACTACCTTCGTTGGCCATGAGTCCAAAACAACTGATGGCACCTCGCTATAATTACTGACCATTTTGATCAAAGATTCTATAAAAGAATCCTGATTTAAAAAGACAAAACTTCAGAGCAGGTTCTCTTGGACTCTAGACATTCTGGAGTCAGTAAAGCTGGATGAACCTCCTGATAAAGATCTTTAGAGCTTAAACCAAAAATATCCTCTAAGTTTTAGCAGAACAGAACACCACTTCAACCTAACTAGTTTAAAAACAACAACTCTGCCTCAAGCATTAGGCTTTGTTAAGAACTATCTGCATAGTATCTAACTAACAAGGACAACTTGAAAAATTACCTGGGGTAATCAGGGTACGTGATTGACCTTAGGAGCACTGAGTTTGTGTTAATGAGAGAGAGCAGCTCAGAAAGATAGTTACACAATTAGAAGAATGTGATCAATGCCACCGAAGTGTGCGTGTAGAAACCATTGAATTAGTGTATACTTTGCCAAACATATTCTCAACTATTTATTTTAATAAAATGTCTTAAAACATTTGGATGGAGGAGAGGAAGCTGAAAAGATCAATCACATACACTGACACAAAGAAGTCAACGTCATTGCTGAATTGTAATCAGCACATAACTGACTCTCCAGCTGATTTTTAGAGACTATAAACTAAATGGGAGAAGACTGCTCTCTTTCTCCCGCAGAGCATCTAGTGGATTTGAACCACTAGAGAGGTATGCTTTTTACAGATTATGCACCAGTGCAGCTCTCAATAGACTATGACACCAGAGCTTCAAATTCAATATCTTTAAGGCTTCTTGAACTGAGATACGGAGAAGCAAAAGAAGTGTTGAGAAAGTGTTATCTGAATTAAAATGTATAGGAAGAATTAATTCTATTCACATTTGGGGTGGAGTGGGAAGAAGAGAGGAACTAGAGATATATTAAGCTGCAAATGTAGCAAATTAGAATAATTAAACTTTAGTGAGTGAGGTATTTAATTACATCAAGATATTTATATTACTTATTACTCTAAATTGTATGTTTGTTTTATTATGTTTGTGTTCAAATGTTTATGCTTCATTTCTTTTTTCGCTAGAGTCCTTCACCATTTTTTGTTTCTTTTTAATCAGATATAATTGAGTGGGGAAAGTAAATTTCAATCCTTTCACTCCTGAGGGTCATGAAAACACTAGTTCTCCTGAAAAATGATGAGAAATAGAAACAAACAAGTAGCAGTAAGATACAGAATGTATATTAAACTTACTTTACACAACACATATATTTCTTACAATTTGCATATATATAGCTATTCATTAAATGTTACTGGGGGAAGCAATTATTGAATAAGGTCATTCATTTTATTCCTTTATGGGGATTGTTGTTGCTGTCAGGTGCTGTCCACATTAACCTCATATGTGTATAAAATAAAACAATGCCCTGTGCTGTCATCTTCACAGATAAGTTTGAGGCCACTGTGTCAACCCATTTTGTTTTCCTCTTTTTCACTATCAGCTTCATCAAACACAAGGTCCTTTTCCATGAACTAACCCCTCTAGATGTTGTTGTTGTTGTGTGCCACTGGGAGACTATACTCACTGGCATCCCATGAACGGATGGATATGAACCTTGCCCTATCCTGAGCCATCCTCATCATCTCTGATGTATTTGAGTTCATTGTTACAGTCACTGTGCCAATTCATTTTATCTTCCTCTCTTATGTTGACCCTTCATCCTTCTAAGCATTGTCTGTCCTTTACTAACAAAATAGCCAACGTATGTGAGATGAAGCTTTGCTGTTCTTGCCTCTAAGGAACACCATGGTTGCACCTTCTTTATTGCAGACCTGTTTGTTCTCTGGCAGCCCATGGTATGTCCAATACTCTTCTCCAGCATCATAACTCAAAAGAATTAATTCTTCTTCTGTTATCCTTATTCATTATCCAACTTTCAAATGCATAGCAAGTAATTGAAAAGACCATGGCTTGAATCAGGTGCACCATAGAAACATTTCAAGAATACACAAGGCAATGTTTCAGTAGCCTAATTTCTAAAACATTCTAGCCTACAAAATGTAGACTTATTTGTTCTTCTGGCAGTCAATAGAAATTCAATGTTCTCCGCCAGTACAATTCAAAGGAATCAAACTACTTCTCTATTCCTTATTCATTGTTCAATTTTCACATTCATTTGAGGCAAATGAAAATCCCATGGTTTGGGTCAGTCTGACATTAGCTCTCAAAGAGATCTTTGTTATTTAGTACATTGAACAGGTCCTTTGTAGTACATTTGCCCATTGAAAGATGGTGTCTGATTTCTTGACTGTTGCTTCCAGGAGTGTTGACTATGGGCCCAAGCAAAATTAAATCCTAATACTTCCTCTTTGATTTTTGCTTACTAATCAAGTTGTAAAGATTTGTGTTTTATGCTGATTCATACTGAAGGCGTATAGGGATAGAATTGGTGAATTTACTCATTTTATAAGGCCTGACTGTATGCCAATTACTTTTAAAAACTGAGATAAAATACATACACCCCAAAAACAAAGCAAAATTTATCATTTTAAACATGTTTAACTTTTCCAAGATAAAATCATTTTGTACTTGAAAGTTTTTGTTAATCATATGTTTTCAGTAACAAAAGGTATTTTGAATGGAAAGGAAAAAAACTGAAGTAGCATGGATTTTGATACAATTAATGGGTCAGATATGTCTTGAGGCTTCTCTGATGCTGAGGTTGGTGGATTCACACTTACTTCTTCACATAGATATGCAGGCCCTTATCCAGTGGCAGCATGCACTAAAAGTGGGATGGTGGCTTCACACTAAATGTAGGTGGAAAATGTAGGCAGCCCTGTATTTCCCATGAGTCATTAAAAGATTAGGTGCACAATATAGTAAGACTTCATTTGCAGTGTTGTACAAGCATCATCACTACTCACTTCTAAATATGTTTCATCAATGAGCAGATAATCAGTATCATTTAAACATAATCTTCATTTCCTCCTATATTTCCTTTTTGAAAAATAATGTATTCATGTTTCTCATATTACCAAAAGACATTGGAGTCATGGTGCTTTGCACAGAGTATTATCAAGCAGAGAAAAGTTAGGAGCCTTCTTTCCTAAGCCTACAATCGTCCTAGGATAATCTTTAAGTCTAGGTCCATCAATGGAACTTTTGATCTAGGTCTACCAGAAGTGGTGCAAACGCACAGCTTAGCTTAAAGGTTCAAGCTCAACCAGTGGTCCTTCAGAAGTCCTGGAAATCTACTTCTGAAAAATTTGCTCTTAAAAGTACTGGAACATACAGTTCCATATGAGGTTGGCATTAAATCAGAGTGACCCAGGTGGTTAAATGGTTTTCTCTACCATAAGTTAAAGTTTCTCTATCATAACTTTTCTAAATCATAAAACTTTATCAATTATCAAATCTTACTTATAATATTCTTCAAACTAAAAGTTAGAAAAATTTGATACTTCTGGAAAATACAGCATTTCAGATTTACTAACAGAATTTACCTTTGGAATTATCTTGCCCAAGTTACTCCAATTATATATTAACAATCTTTAAAATAATATCATTAAAATACAAGTTATTTTACTTTGCTCTTAATTAGAGAGTTACTTTCACTAAGCATATACTTATAATTTTCTTCTCAGGTATTTACCTTTCTGAATAGGCAGAGGAAAAAAATCAATGTAGCAAGTAGGTCAAGGCTGACACCTTCAAGTTTTAGAGATCAGGCACAGAGGCAGCAGAGCACGGTGCAGGGGTAAAACACGTGTTGCAGGAGGTGACTCAGCTGATCCCGCACCACACAGGTACAAATGACTATGTCTCCCAGAAGCCCACGGGTCGAGGCTGACATCTTTAAATTTTGGGGCCCAAGGGAAGACAACCTTATATAGCAAATCTATAGGATACATCACCTTCCCCTGGGAAACTATTCCATTGTGACTGGGAAATATCTTTCATCTGTTCTTTTCTGTGAAATGCTTGTCTGTCAGATAATGTTCTAAATCTGAGCATTCAAATTAAGACAGACTAGGAAGAAGGACTTGCCATCCACTTCTAAAAGACCAAGCCTTTGAAAACCCTATGTACGTATAACAGAGCACACTTAGACGAGCAGATATGGCAACTGAGGCTGAGCCCACAGTATGGAAACACATAGGAGGAGGAACAGCAGTAAGCAGACACTAGAGATTGGAACATGGAATGTGAGAATCATGAATATAGGAAAATTGGATACTGTTAAGAGGGAAATGGAATGCATACTAGGTATTGGAAAATGAGATGGACTGGCATGGGACATTTTGGGTCAGATGATCATATGATCATAAGCTGGAGATGAAAAGGTGAGAAAAAATGGGGTTGCTTTCATATTTTGAAAACGTCATTTCTAGATCTGTCTTGAAATACAAGGCTGTGAGTGACAGGATAATATCCATACACATACAAGTCCAGTGAAAATCACCATCATTCAAATATATGCGCCAACAACCAGAGCCAAAGAGGAGGAAATAGAAGATTTCTAGCAACTTTTGTAGTCACAGATTGATCAAACATGCAATCAAGATGCATTAATAATAATGGGTGACTGAAATGTAAAAGTTTGGAACAGAGAAGAAAAATTAGTAGTAGGAAAGCATGCACTTGGTGACAGAAATGAAGTTGGAGACCGAATGATAGAATTTTGCACAATCATTGCAAGTACATTTTATAAGAAACATAAAGACAGCTATACACATGAATTTCACCTGACAGTATGCATAGGAATCAGATCAATTACATCTGTGGATATAATCGCTGGACAAGCTCACTATCAACTGTGAAAACTAGGCCAGATGCTGATTGTACAACAGACCACCAACTACTTATATGCAAGTTCAAGCTGAAGCTGAGAAAAACTGAATCCATTTCATAGGAACCAAAATTTGACCTTGAGTCTCTCCCATCTGAATTTCAAAACCATCTCTGGAACATGTTTGAGGCTTTGAACACTAATGAGTTAAGACCAGATGAGCTGTGGGAAATATCAAGAATATTATCCAGGAAGAACGTAAAAAAAGGTCATTGCAAAGACAGAGAAGAAAAAAAAAACACAGATGAAGTCAGAAGAAATTCTGAATATTACACTAGAGCACCAAGAAGCCAAAGCAAAGGGAAGAAATCAAGATATTAAGGAATTGAACAGAAGATTCCAAAGGGCAGTACAGGAAGACATAGTATTACAATGAAATGTAGAAGGAGCTGGAGTCAGAAACTCAAAGGGGCTAAACTCACGCAGTATTTCTTAAGCTGAAGGAACCAAAGAACAAATTCAAGCCTCGAGTTGAAATGCTTAAGGATGTTCTGGGAAGACTATTAAATGATCCAGGAAGCATTAAAAGAAGAGTGAAAGAGTATACAAAGTCATTGTACCAAAAGAAACTGGTGGACACAGAAGAGTTTCATGAAACAACCTATAAGCAAGAGCCTCTGGTGATGAAGGAAGAAGTTAAAGCTGCTCTGAAAGAACTGGCAAAAAACAAGGCCCCAGGAATTGATGGCATACTAACTGACATAGTTCAACAAACAAACATTGCCCTGGATGTGCTCATCAAGTTGTGTCAAGAAATCCAAAGGACAACCACCTGGCCAACTGACTGGAAGAGATCTGTATTTTTTCCCATTCCAAAGAAAGGTGATCCGACAGAGTGTGGAAATTATCAGACAATAGCATCGATATCACATGCAAGCAAGAGTCTGCTGAAGATTATCCAAAAATGACTGGAGTAGCACATCAACAGAGAACTGCCTGAAATGCAGGCTGCATTAGGAAAAGGTGTGGTACTAAATGATATTATAGCTAATATCAGATGGATCTTGGCTGAAAGCAGAGAGCAGCAGAAAAATGCTTATGTGAAACCTACACTTGGACCAGGAGGAAGTCATCAGAAAAGAGCAAGGAAACACTGCATGGTTCTAAATTGGAAAGGGTTTGCACCAAGGATGTGTCCTATCTCCGTATCTTTTCAATCTATATGTGAAACATGTTAGGGAGGGTAGGCTCTATGAAGAGAAATGTGGCATCAGGATTGGAGACAGACTTATCAACAATCTGCATTGTGCAGATGATGCAACCCTGCTTGCTAAAACTGAGGAGAACCTGAAGAGCTTGCTGCATAAGGTCAAAGACTACAGCCTTCAGTATGGACTGAAGCTCAACATCAAGAAAACAAAGATTCTCACCACTGGGCCAATTGGCAGCATCCTGATATATGGTGAAGAGATTGAAATTATAAACACCTTCAGTTTGCTTGGCTCTACAATCAACACTCTTGGTACCAGCAGTCAGGAAATTAAAAGACAAATTGCATTGGGAAAGTTTGTTGTCAGCGACCTCTCCAAAATACTAAAGAGCAACGATGTGAGTCTGGAGAGTAAGGTGCACCTGATACAGGCCTGGTCTTCTTTGCAATTACTTGTTATGCATCAGAGAGCTGGACAGTGATGAGGGATGACGGAGAATTGATGCCTTTGAGCTGTGGTGCTGGAGAAGAGTATTGAATATACCATGGACTGCTAAGAGAATAAACAGTTTCATCCTGAAGAGGATGAGACCAGGCTGCTCCTCGGAGGCAAGGATTCTGAAGCTTCATCTGTCATTCTTTGGACATGTTGCAAGGCGTGATCAGTCCATTTAGAGGGATGTCATGCTTTGTAGGGAGGAGGGACAGTGCAGGAGAGGAAGACCCTCGATGAGATGGATTGATTCAGTGACTGGGGTAATGAGGGTAGGTGTATCAGAAACATTAAGATTGGCCCAGGATAGAGCAGGTTTTAGGGCTCTTGTACATAGGGTCACTATGAGTCGCAGGCCACTCGATGACACGTAACAACAACAACATCATCAAAATATACATACTGTTTCAGTGGGTAAAAAAATATCAATTTAGTTTCTGCCAGTAAAGCAGCAGTAGGTAATGTAGCTACATGCAAAGCTAGTTTCGTGAATGTATATATTTAATGAACAAAGCTGAAATTAAAAAAAAAAGTGCTGTGTTCTTTGTGTTATTTGTAGCTAAATACAATGATCTAGAGAGTAATTTGTTAATATAAAGTATGATATGGGTAAGCATTAATACTAATAATGACATTAGTTTGAAAATGGACATTCTAAAATAGTGGCCCTTTCGACTTTAGAGAGTATAACTTAACAAGGGGTTAGGTTTATTTATAAGAACTATGTTCCAATTACTTGTTTTTCCTCCACATTGTTTTTCTATATTACACTTCTAAGGCTTATTGTAGAATTAGTAGATGAAACTATAAAGTGGAGCTTTTTATTGCCAAGATGTTGTTAAGTCTGTTAATCTAGATAGCTGTGGGGTAAATGCTAGAGGCTTCCTTGTACTACACTAAGAAAACTGCTCTGCTTTCTGTGTAGAACAAATCCAAAATGGATTTCATTACAATATTGTTCTCTTTGTCCTTTTTCCCTAAACACGAGGGCAAAGATTCTTGAATGTCATTTCAAGTACGCCAGAAAACATGCTAGCGTGAGCACAACACTGGGCACTTAGAAACTGTAGTAACAGACACATAGCACAACAAAACCAACCAAAACCCAACACTGTCGAATGAATGTTGACTCATAATCACTAGGGCAGAGTAGAATCGCCCCATAGGCTTTTCAATAATGTAAATCTTTACAGAAATAGCCTCCTCCCCACTTACCTTTTTCCTTCAGACCAGATGACAGATTGAAACTGCCAAGCTTTCAGTTGGTAGTTCAGTGCTTAATATACTGCACCACTAGGTACAATATGGTACAAAAGTATAAAAATCTGTTTCTGAAGATCAATCATCTTTTTCTGTTTCCTACTTATTTCTCTATGCTTCATTGTCAACTATCTTCTCTTTTTCTTTCCAAATGTGACCCATAGGATTTTATTACTGAGGGATAATTACTTGAGATGAAAGCCACGGATAGTTTAAGTGTCAAAATATAGCTCATTTAAACACAGCTTCTTAGGCATGACTGATTTCCCAACATTACAAACATAAACTAGAGACATCAAACTTTCAAGCTTTTGTTGTTGTTTTTGTGCCAGTCAAGTCAGAACTGACCCATAGCTGACGCTCCAGCAGATTTCAGAGATAATAAATCACAAAGGAGACTTCTCATCCTTGTCCTGTGTAGCAGCCGGTGGATTCAAACTGCGTACCTTTATACAGTTACAGTGCAGCTTCTTATTACCTGGTCACCACTGCTCCCTCAAACTTTTTTATCATATCTTTAAACTGTTTATAGGTTAAGACTAAAAAGAAAATGAATAATCAAGCACAGTTACTACAAAGTGTAGTGGAAGTAAAAATTTACCAAGAAGTATGCTGGTTTATGTATTGTATATAATACAGATCTATCATCTACTTTGCAGACTATAGTGAACTTAAGTATTCCAGCTACTAAGCTACACAGCATCCAAGGTGAGTGAATTATATTAACTAGGCTTTAGTAAACTTAAACAAATCAAGGCAAATTTTATGTAATGATAATAACAGAATCTGAAACTCAGCCCAATTTTAAGTTCTCTATGCAAAGGTGTGAGGTCGGGTGGCCAAATAGTAAGAAACTACACTGCAATTTCAAAGGCACACAATTCAAATCTGCAGGAGCAAGATGAGCAACCTCCTCCCATGTGATTAAAATGCCTCTAAAAACTTGCTGGAGGGTCAGCTATGGATCAGTCTGACTCAGTGGTACACAAAAAACAACATACAAAGGTAGCTCTGGTGGCTTAGTACATAAGGAGCTTTGGTGCCAGCCTGAAGGCAGGCAGTTTGAATCCACCAGCTACTCCACAGGACAAAGAAGAGGAATGTTCTGAGTGATTTACAGACCCTGAAAATCCATTGAAGGGTCATCTATGAGCTAGTTCCAACTTGATGGCACATCACAACACAAACAGGCAAAAATAACTAATGACTATGACACTAACAGGTACCCAGAGAAAGGAAGTAAGATTACGTTAGGAAAGGAAAAAATAATTTGGGAATGTAATTTATTGTTGACTAGTGGAAGTATTTTATTTTGGTACAAGTTTTTTTTAACAAAAAAAAAAAAAAAACAAAACAACACACCCACCAAATTGGTTCTTACTCATGGCAATCCTTCAGTGGATTTCCAAAGAATGGGCAGAGGCTGTTCTTTGTCTTGATGACTCACTAATGGATTTGAACCACTGAAGGACACATACAGCCTGATATGGACTTTGGTCCTAGAGTCTTCTGAAGTCATCTATCCAAAACTTTGTGGTTACTTATACCACTATGGAATAAATACTAAATTAATGCTTTTAGCTAAAAACTATTACATAAGAAATGGTTAAAAACCCACTGCCATGCAGTCAACTCTGACCCACTGCAACCCACCTAACAACAACAGCAATATACTAATTGATCTAGGTAATGGTAATCATAGGTAATCAATTGGTCTAGATAATTATAATGGTAAGACAAAGAGACTTATGATGGAAACTCATCCTAATGCCTATGAATTACTCTTGACAAAATAAGCAATCCAGCATCACTGTACTTAGTTAGCAAAGTCGTGCCACCTCCCCAAGCTTTAAATAGTGGATGGCCCTGCAAGCAAATCTAATTAATCAGATTTGGTGGAAGTGAAAGTGTGAGTGATATGATACTATTCATATACATACAAGGAAGGACCCCCCCCATTAATGAGTATTTAAATATATGCTCCAACATCTAGAAGGAATTGAGAATTTTTTCCAAACTTTACAGTCCAAAACTGAACAAATATGCAATCAAGATGCATTAATGATGGTGACTGGAAGGCAAAAGTTGGAAACCGTGAAGAGGAAATATTGTCACTGTTTTGAGCCACTGAGTCACCTGCAACTCACAGTGACCCTAAGTACAACAGCTCTGAAGCCTGCCCTGTCCTGAGCCAACCTACTCTTATTGACCCAATTACTGTTAAAAATCCATCTTATCTAGTGACTTCCTTCCCTGTACTGCCCTTCCACCCTTCCAAGCATGATGGCCTTCTCCAAGGACATGTGTACAAAGTATGTGAGACAGAGCTTCAGAATCCTAGCCTCCAAGGAGAAACTTGGTTTCACCCTCTCCAAGATAGACCTATTTGTTTTCTTGGTGATCTATGGTATGTTCAAGACTCTTCTCCAGCACCACTCAAAGGCATTGATTCTTCTGTCATCCTTAGTTACTGACCAGCTCTCTGATTCATAGCAAGTAATTGTGAGGACCATGGCCTGGATCAGGCACACTGTCTCTAAATTGACATTGCCACTTCTCGGTACTCTGGAGAGGTACCTGACAGAAGATTTTCCTGGTGATATTTGTCTTTTGATTTCCTGACTGCTAGTGCCAAGAGTGTTGATTATAGAACCAAGCAAGCTGACACTGTTAACAACCTCTATCTCCTCTCCATCTATCAAGGTGCTGCAAATTGGCCCTGTAAGAATCTTTGTCTTCTTGATGTGGGCTTGCTGACAGAAAGAGGCTAGAAATAGAACTATCAAATTTTGCATTTACAATGATTTATTCATCTCAAATACTTTTTTTAAAAAGACACAAATGACAACTTTATACACATGGATCTAACCTGAGAGGCTGCACAGGAATCAGGCTGAGTATATTTTTTGGAAGAACTTGTTGGAGAATCTCAATAATGTCAGTCAAAACAAGGCCAGGGGTGGACTGTAGGTGAGACCATCAACTACTCATGAAATTATTATAAAGAAGGAGGAAAAGATGGTTGCAGATTAAAGTTTAGCAATATTTAGTAAGTGCTGAAATTGGAATTTCATTTTGTTGTATTTTCTAATTTTTTGCATACATTTGAATTTGAACATTTTGCTAGTTTGTTTTTTGGGGATTTTTTGAGGGGAAGTGTATAAAAAACTCAAATAAGTCACACAGATTTAATTACGTCCTGTAAAACAGAATCATAATATGCTTTATCTTAGCATTCATACATAATTATTGTAAGGGTGAACTGAGTGAGATAAATCATAAGAAAAGGTTTGGAAAACTATTCTTTGCTAAGCAAATGTAAAACACTATTGATAACAAGGATGGTGAGTTTGGTGACTAGCAGCACACTCTAAAAAAGCATGCAAACTCAAAACCCTGCCTTTAATCAATGCATTTGGCCCTAATACTAGGCACAATGACTAGTAAATAGGAACTTTACAATACACAGTTCTGCTAAGCAAAGCAAGTAAATTGGAAGGCAAACAGTATGGAGATTCTGACAAATAGCATTTGCCTATGACCAAGGACTAGAATAATTTTTCAAAGAGTCAACTGAGCAACCGAGTAGGAGGTAGATAGAAAGCCTACTGTAAACTCACTAAAATTATTTGGTTTAAAAACTCACAGACATGCTATTATTGATGAATTTTTGGCATACTGTATTTTTTTTCTCTCTCTTTTTTTTATTAATTTCAATGAACATCTACAGAGATTTTGGACTTCCATTCATTCATTGTTGCACTTTTCTCCCCGCCTACCCCACCCTCACCCCCAGTTAGCTACTTTCCTTGAAAAGCAAAAGAAAAATTCCTTCACTGGTACACAATACCCCCACACACCGCCACCTCCACCCCCACCCCAAGTTATACTCCACTCTGCAACCCTCATTCCAGACTCTTATGATAATCATGCCTAAAATATATTACTTTTACACTATTCTCTCCCTCATCAGCTTCAATGCAGTAAACATAATTTATCCAGTTTTTCTCAGTCTTACCTCCACCCTGATGTCAGCCTCATTCTACAACAGTGGAACCATATAGTATTTGTCCTTTTGTGACTGAGATATTTCACTCAGCACAGATGACAATTATCTCAGTATGTTAAACTTTATTCAGTCTGTTTTTATGTACTTTTGAATTTTGTAACCTATTACAAGACAAGGAAAGCCTGGTAGTTAATACATGCTAGTCAAGTGAGCAATAAACAATTGCAAACTTTCCTAGGGGCTATTTTGCTCTGTCTCATCATCAGGAATCAAAAGCATATGCTGGATGTTAGCCTGGGTGGACACAATGTGTCCTATTTATTCAAGGTTTCCTTTGAAGCCACAATTTATAACTTTTGTTTCTTAGGGGTACATGTCAAACTTCATTTAGCTTTAGTTTGTATCTAGATACACTGAATAGCAAAAAGGCAGCATTTGGGGGCAAAAAAAGCCTGCTACATGAGCAATGATGTCAGTTTCATTTATGTAACTCACAGAAAACAAGAAGAGAAATACAAAGGAGAACCTGACTTTACAAAACCAAGATCAAAAACTATTTTATTTATAAATACAAAATTACATATGAATAAGGAGAAATATTAAACTGTTTGTAATTTGGTGTTTCAATCTACGTCTAAGTACTAGATAATTTCAAAGAAAGTTCTTTTAAAATGTCATATTTTTTTTTTATCCTTAAAGTTCAGAGATTATATACACTCACCTAGATAGCTTGTTTATACACAAAATGTATTCCTTTCTCGTAAGGATATTGTGCAAATTTTTCTGAAAGTATCTACATATATTTTAAATATATAGGGGAACATTTGTGGACTTGACATTTAACTTTGGAATATTAGGAATGAATAGTAAAACTTCACTGGACTAGAGGATATCCATAAAATTGACTCAGATGGAAGAATTAATATTTAAATTATGTTTTGAAACATTTTAAATATTTACAAAAGGTATTTTACAATTACTGGTTTCATTTTTAAAACACCCTGTGAGATCCAGCCTAAATTTATGGTTATAACAACAACGTGATGCTCAAAACACAGTCAAGTTTGTGAATCCAAGTTTTGTATTTCCATATTGGTGATTACCTCAACTATGTGGTTATTCTTTGGAAGGTAGTTTTCAAGTATGATTTATGTCTTTAAGACTGTGGATATTTTATTGTGATATTTTTATCACATTATTTTCTAAGATTCATCTGTATTTATCAGTTTATTTTTTTTATTTTACGTTATTATTTTGTGTGTGTGTGTACCGTCAAATCTAATCTGACTGGTACAGGAGAAGATTGCTCCTCCTTCTCCAGCAGAGCATCTGTGGATTTGAACCGCATACCTCTGAAAATTGCACTGGAGCGCAAAGAAGCCAAAGCACAGGGAAGAATTCAAGATACTAAAGAGTTGAATAGAAGATTTCAAAAGGCAGCACGGGATGACAAAGCAAAATATTACAATGAAATGTGCAAGGAGTTGGAGTAGGAAAATCAAAAGGGCCGAACTCGCTCAGCCTATCTTAAGCTCAAGGAACTGAAGAACAAATTCAAACCTCGAGTTGCTATAATCAAGGATGCTTTCGGCAGAACGTTAAATGATCCCGGAAGTATTAAAAAAAAGATGGAAGGAATATACTGAGTAACTGTATCGAAAGGAATTGGAAGACACAGAAGAATTTCATGAAACAACATATGAGCAAGAGCCTATGGTGATGAAAGAAGTAGTTCAGGCTGCTTTGAAAGACATGGCAAAAAATAAGGCTTCAGGAATAGATGGTATACCAATTGATATATTTCAGTTAACAGATGCTGCCCTGGACGTGCTCACCAAGTTATGCCAAGAAATCTGGAGAACGACCACTTGGCCAACTGACTGGAAGAGATCGATATTTGTTCCTATCCCAAAGAACGGCGACCCAACCGAATGTGGAAACTACAGAACAATTTCACTGATTTCACATGCAAGCAAGATTTTACTGAAAATTATCCAAAAACGACTGGAACAGCACATCAACAGAGAACTACCAGAAGTCCAGGCTGGTTTCAGAAGGGGTCATGGTACTAGAGATATTGTAGCTGATGTTAGATGGATCTTGGCTGAAAGCAGGGAATACCAGAGGAATGTCTATCTGTGCTTCATTGACTATGCAAAGGCATTTGACTGTGTAGATCATAACAAACTGTGGCTGACTCTGAGAAGAATGCGAATCCCTGAACACTTGATCGTTCTAATGTGAAACTTATACTTGGACCAGGAGGCAGTCGTCAGAACAGAGCAAGGGAACACTGCATGGTTCAAAATTGGGAAGGGTGTACGCCAGGGATGCATCCTATCTCCATACCTCTTCAACCTATATGCAGAACAGATTATCTGGGAGGCTGGGCTCTATGACGAGAAATGTGGGGTCAGGATTGGTGGACGATTTATCAACAATCTGCGTTATGCGGATGACACAACCCTGCTTGCTGAAACTGAGGAGGACCTGAAGCACCTGCTGCAGAGTGTCAAGGACTGCAGCCTACAATATGGATTGAGGCTCAATGTCAAGAAGACAAAGATTCTCACCACTGGACCAATCGGCAGCATCAGGATGGATGGTGAAGAGATTGAGATTGTACACAGCTTTAGTTTGCTTGGCTCCATAGTCAACAGTCTTGGCACCAGCAGCCAGGAAATTAAAAGGCGCACTGCCATGGGAAAGTCGGCTGTTAGGGACCTCTCCAAGGTGCTGAAGAGCAGTGGTGTCTCTCTGGAGACTAAGGTGCATCTGATACAGGCCATGGTCTTCGCAATCACTTGTTATGCATCAGAGAGTTGGACAATGACCAGGGAGGATAGAAGGAAAATTGATGCCTTTGAGCTGTGGTGCTGGAGAAGAGTATTGAGAATACCATGGACTGCTAGGAAAACAAATAGATTTGTCCTGGAGAGGGTTAAACCGGGTGGCTCCTTGGAGGCAAGGATTCTGAGGCTCCGTCTAACTTACTTTGGACATGTAGTGAGGAGAGACCAGTCCTTAGAGAGAGACATCATGCTTGGGAGGGTGGAGGGATGGCACAGGAGAGGAAGGCCCTCTATGAGGTGGATTGATTCAGTGACTGGGATAATTGGGATGGGAGTGTCAGAGACAGTGCGATTGGCACAGGACAGAGCGGAGTTTAGGGCTGTTGTACATAGGGTCACTATGAGTCGCAGGCGACTCGACGGCACATAACAACAACAACAACCACCACCTCTGGGATTGCAGTGCAGCTTCTTGCCACTAGGCCACCAGAGCTCCCCATGATCAGTTCATTTATAGTTTCCATGCTACATTTTATTCTATCACGTGAATAGAAATAAAGTTATTGCTCCACTTTTCTCTTGATTGTATTTCCATTATTCCTCTTGCTGAAATTACATTTAGTACAGAGAGCTCTGTTGGCCTAATCCAGCAGCTCCATGGGAGAAAGATGGGAAATCTCCTCTTTCATGATTTTCAGCCCCTGAAAACCTGCTGGAGCATCAGCTACGCATTGGTTCCAACTTGATGGCACATAATAACAACTGCTGTAAACTTTGTTTTGTACAAATCTGTGTTAAACATATGCAAGTCTTTCTCTTGGGCACATGCATAGTTGTAGAACTGCTGGATCACAGGATATATGCATGAGTATGTAACTAGTTTCCAAAGCTTATATGCTATGTTAGGTAACACAAAATAAATAAAGTTTTCCCAAATTTTAATATTATTTAGAACCCAAAAAGAACCCAAAAGAAGAAGAATGTATGCTTCCATGAAAAGGATCATAAGCCAACAAAGGTAAAAACAAAATCTAATAACAGAATTTAGGATAGTAATTATTTCTAGGAGGGAGAGAGGGATGATGAACCCAGAGTAATCACAAATAGTTTCATAATTTACAAATGTGTTTTTGTTGTGGTGTACCATAGAGTTGAAACTGACCTGTAAATTGACTGTCTGGCAGGTTTTCAGAGGCAGTTAATCACACAGATGGAGACTGCCCATCCTTCTCCCATGGAGTAGCTGGTGGCCTCAAACCATGTGCTTTCAGGATTGCAGGGCAGCTTCTTGTCAGTAGGCCACCAGAGCTCCCTAAATATAAGCTTATGTGCCTATAATTATGTTTCATAACTTACTTGTGCTATCTATATATTCTTTCATATGTATCAATGTTTACATAATAATAAAACCTGGTAGGTAACAAAGATTTAAAAGGTTAAAACGTGTTAGAAGTTTCTGGCAAATAGCTACTTCACATTAATAATTAATTTACTAAAGGGAGCTCTAGTAGCCTACTGACAGGAAGTTGCACTGCCATCCCAGAGGCTCGCAGTTCCAATACCAGATGCTCTGCTGGAGAAGGAGGGACAATCTCCTCCTGTACCAGTCAGATCTGATTTGACAGTAAATGCACACACAAAAAGATAATAAAATAAAATAAAAAATTAATTACTAGATCATTTTAAGATAAAAATGAAGATAAACACCAAGTTTTTATCTTAATATATCATACAAAAACTTCAGTTATTTTTGAGACGGTTGTAATATCTTTTGAATTTCATAACGTTGCCTTGCTTTTGTTATTAACTGCTTCAAAGTTCAGAAATTTGACCCTGAAAAATGAAAGGAATTTGGTAATGTTTATTCTACCAGCAAAACTATCTTTTTTACTGAATAAATTTCTCTTGAAAACATTAAAATCATTCAATTATCAAAGAAATAAAATTATGTCAAAATAATAATATATTACTTTTCCCAAACAGAAAAACCAAATAGTACACTAACAATAAAGCCAATTTCAGTATGTATTTATTTATATATTACATATTTGTAAGTCTGTATTTAACAAATATTGCTGAAGATCATTCAAAAATGACTGGAACAGTACATAAATAAGGAACTGCAAAAAGTTCAAGAAGGATTTAGAAGAGGCTGTGGCACCAAGGTAAACATTGCTGATATTAGATGGTGCTTTACTGACTATGTGGATCATGACAAGTTATGGCTGACACTGAGAAGAATGAGAATCCCAAAGCACTTGATTGTGCTCATGCAGAACCTATAGCTGGACCAAGAGGCTGTTGTGTGAACAGAACAGGGGAAACTGCATGGCTTGGAATTGGGAAGGGAGTGTGCCAGGATTGTATTCTCCCCCCATACCTATTCAGCATTCATACCTGTAGCTTAGCAAATTGTATTCGAGAAGCTGGGCTCTATAAGGAGGAGTGTGGCATCAGGATTAGAGGGATACTCATGAATAACCTGCGTTATGTAAATGACACAACCTTGCTTGCTGAAAGTGAGGAGGGCTTAAAGCACTTGTTGCAGAAGATTAGGGAATGCAGCCTTCGGTCAGGAAAAGAAGATTCTTGCCACTGGACTGGTAGGCAGTATCATGATGGATGGAGAGGAGATTGAAAGTGTGAAAAGCTTCATCTTGCTTGGATCCACTATTTACACCACTGGAACAACTAGTCAGAAAATAAGGAGACACACTGCTCTAGAAACTATGAACTTTGATAAATGTTGATTGTTGTAGAGGGGCTTCAGGCCTTTTGTTCACAGGGTTACTATGAGTCATGCTCGTCTCGAAGGCAATCAACAACAACAATATTGCACTGGGAAGATCTGCAGTTAGGGACCTTTCAAAATTGTTGAGGGGCAGTGATGTCAGTTTGAGGACTAAGGTGTGTGATTCAGGCTATAGTCTTTCTGATTACTAGCTATGCATTCAAGAGCTGGACAATGAATAAGGATGACAGAAAAAGAAGTGGTGTCCCATGGATGACCAAGAGAACGAACAGATGTTTCTTGGATAGGGAGCAGCCAGAGAGCTCTTTGGAGGAAAGAATGAAGAGGCTTCACCTCACATACTTTGGACATGTTGCTAGGAGGTGCTATTCCTTGGAGAAGGACATAATGTTGGGAAGGGTGGAGGGTCAGCAAAGGAGTGGAAGATTCTCAACCAGGTGGATTGACACAGTGACTACTGCAATGGGCTCTTGTATGTCAGTAAGTGTGAGGATGGCACAGGCTAGATGGGGGTTCAGATCTTTGGTTCATAGGGTCACTATGAATCATGCTCGACTTGATGGCACCTAACAACAACAACAACAAACTTAACAAATATCACAAAATCATAAACAAAATAGACATTAATAAAGAATTTGCTAACAAGAGAACTAATTAGAAGTTGTAGTATGTTCTTCCTAGAGTACAGTGTTGTTCCAACCTTCCAAAATTTGGATTAGGAAGTAAATTGTCCACATTTACATGACATTGCTATTTTGTTTATAAATCCACATTATTCATCACAAATTCAATCTGGAATCCTGAAGATGGAGTCCATCATAACACCCAATGAGGTCAACAATGTATTTGTAAATAGTGTACATGAAAATTAAAGGCATTATCTATCTATATATATATATATATAATTTTTTTACATATTTTAGTGTCTCAGAAGAAGGCAAAAATGAAAACATAAAAAAAAATACCTTCCTACTACTGAGTAATTGATTTATTTTTTAATCTTTCAAAGTAGATAAAATCAGCACTTCAAGAGACCCATCTTTAAGCTAGGCTTTCTTTATTTAAGTGTACAATTGCGGGTGCATGCCTAGAGGAGTAATAGTTTGATCCTAACAAAAGAGTCACATTCCACAATATGCCTTTTGCCAGAGGCATCATTCCCCAAAGCATACAGCTAACTGCATCTCCTGCTGTACCTGTAACAATTTAATTGTATAAGTCAGCGTAGTCAAGCATCTCCAGCTCATGACTGGGAGACATGAAATTCATTGTCATTATTGTCCCTGTCATTTTGGATCATTATATCCTGCTGCAGAATTTTCCTCACTTCAGTGCATTTTTACCTCCAGGAGTCAGGGATTATAGCTGAGGTTGTGGTGGGGGCAGGACCGTGAACTACATTTACCTCAGGGGAGCCAGAGATTAAATTGGCTTTGCTCTCTCACGAGTTGAATCCATCTATTTGTAGGCTGTGAGTTTTAGTTGGAATAAAAATGAATATTCTAGTAAAACCTGTACTTTAATTTTCCCTTTGAAACAAGACTGTAACTACCTTTTATTTACATTAGGGAAGCAGTGTAACTTCTTGTAGGTTGCTCTTTCCATATATGCATAAGGAATATTTTAGGGCATCATCTGACATGAAATAGCAGACATCTCTCTCTGTCACTGCCTGGTCTTATAGAAAGGAAGCAGTTAAAGCTATTATTCTATTCTTCAGTTTCATTTTATAGAGGCTTAATAGGGATATGTAATGATTTTAAATATTTAATGAATTCTAATTATAGAACGTTTTTGTGCACTGGATTGGATGAGTGGAACCAAAGATTCACTCTGGGAACTGAAAGAGTGAAGCAACGTTGGTAGAGGAAGACAAAATAAGTTCCAGAGGAAATCAGCAGTCCCAACTAATTTCATACAATTGCACAAGCTGCCAAGTCCTCCAAGGATGCAGTCACTTAAATCCTTGGTGCTGACTTAGGACAGGTGAGCCAGTCACCATCCTTCCTACCTAGTGGTGGTAATGGCCAACGTCAAAGTCTAGCTGGTATGTTTCTGCTAAGAGACCAAAAGGCTCAGGATACCAACAAAACTAGGCTATGTCTCAATTATGAAGTGGTTGGTTGCTATCTCTCACAGGGTATAAGAAGAAAACAAAATTGAAGGAAGAGTCAAGTATATAATTTCTTAAACGGATGTTCATTTCATATGAATTCTACCATTAAATCTGACATTTCAATAGTCTGTAAGGAATAAAAATGGTGGTTATTCCCTTAGTGTGTTAAGTCTGTTGTTTCAACGCCTAAGAAAAACGCATCAATGAGTCATTCAAATATCATGCACAGAATAACTACTATAGCAAACAATCAAAAAGTATGGAGAATGTATGATTGCTTTAAACTTTGTTTAAGGAACTGAAGGACTAGATGTTATTTATTTGGGCGTAAGTGTCCTTACGATCAGGTAAGGAGAAAATTTTGCTGTATGGACATTTTGTACTCTGGAGGAACATCTTCAACCCCAAAATCTCAACTACAAAGGAATCTTAAAGTGTGCCTCAGTCCCAAGTCTGAGTTAAGTAAAGGGTAATATTGACTAGTCAGTCCTACCCCATGTACCCATTAGTATATTTCATTTTTCATTAGTAATGAAGTGACTGTATAACACACTAATAAGAGTTTTTAATTTAAAACATCTTGCAGCATTTAGAAGTTCATCTGATTACCTATGATAATTTTTACCATAATCAAGATTCTTCCAAAATTGGAGTTATAAAAACGGCTCTTTCAAGCAGCTTTAGATGATCCTCAAATTATCTGAGTGATGATGAATGTATTCTCTATATGGTTATTCATAAAAAAGAGAATTCACTCTTGTTAAGGGAGATTTATCTTCTAAGTTGCCATTTGTAGACCTGAATTTACAACGGTGACTGTTTAGGCAGATAGTGCCTCAATTCCAAAAATATTTTGGTAGTGGTACAGTAATGTTAATATTCTGTTCAACTGGGGAGGCATGTCTTTCTCTGAGCATCAACATTCGCTGCTTGCAATTCTCTTATTTAACTCAATTTCCATGCTGACATTAAATTTTCTACTCATATCATTAGGTATAACAGGAATTTTAGGGACCTCTCCAAAGTACTGAAGAGCAATGGTGTCACTCTGGAGACTAAGGTGTGTCTGATACAGGCCATGGTCTTTGCAATCACTTGTTATGCATCAGAGAGTTGGACAATGACTAGGGAGGAGAGAAGGAAATTTGATACCTTTGAGTTGTGGTGCTGGGGAAGAGTACTGAGGGTACCATGGACTGCTAGGAAAATAAAAAGAGTCATCCTGGAGAGGGTTAAACCAGGCTGCTCCCTAGAGGCAAGGATTCTGAGGCTTCATCTGACATATCTGGGCATGTTGTAAGGAGAGACTGGTCCCTGGAGAGGGACATCATGCTTGGGAGTGTGGAGGGAGAGCGCAGGAGAGGAAGACCCTTTTTGAGGTGGATTGATTCAGTGACTGGGGTAATTAGGATGGGTATGTTGGAGGCAGTGTGATTGGCACAAGATAGAGTAGGGTTTAGGGCTATTGTACATAGGGTCGCTATGAGTCGCAGGGGACTCAACGGCACATAACAACAACAATGAACATAATCACCAAAACCTAGAAATAACCATTGTTTCTCATGTTCTATCTTGCCTCTAGAATAGCATACTGTTTCTGGTAGGTACTGAAAAGTTGATTCTGACTCAAAGCAACCCTCTGAACAACAGATGGAAAACTTGCCTAATCCTATGCCATTCTGACAATCTCTGGTATGCTTCAAGCCATGGTTATGGCCACTATGTCAATTATAATACAGTTGGGCCTATATCATTTTAACAAATGTGTTAGACAACAAATTCTGTCTTTAAAAAAGAATATAATTCTTTTTACCTTATCCATTCAAGGCTCAAGATTTTTTTAAATGTGTAGTTATTGTAAGTGATAATTTCAAACAATTAAGTGATCTTTGCTATACACACAGTTTTACAACTTGTTATAAGTTATAAAGGTCCAATCTAGAATTTAAATTTTCTTCCTTTTGATTTTAAAAGGATAATGTTTCTTCTGCCCTAAGTGACAGATCTCTCTTAATTCTTAATGGAAAATAAAAAAGAAACTATAATGTTAAAAGAGCATAGCACAGGACATCATAAACTCAAGTATACACTGTTACTAATATTTTTTTACAGATAATCAGATATGCACACGTTAATAAACACATAACAGTAGTGCTCAACATATCATACGATAAAGAAAATGAACAAGTGTTTGAGATGGGCTTGTGCAGGAGGATTAGCAGTAAAAGCAAAGAGCACAAACACTTCCAAGTCAAGATGGGCAGGATGCTATTTGCAGAAAAGCCTTCTAACTCCTGAACTGAACCCTCTTTAATATAATCGCCCAATAAACTACAATGGATTAGCATTAAGGGTTTGATGCAGAGAAAGCAAATTCACAGTCAAGGTTGTCCTTTAACATGCAGGTGCAATTGAGGGCACCAAAAAAAGTAGCTAAGTGGCCCCCTGTGGTGTTCAGATGTTGGAAGGCACTGCAAACTGTGAATTTTCTAGCTTTTAATCTTTGTCTAAAGCCCTCAAAGATTTTTCTACTACTCTTGTTGCCAGGGCATTTTCTTGGATACAATCCCCACTGTCCCTTTATCGTTTTGTTTTCACATATAAAAGCCTAAGACATAGCCCAGTGTTAACTGGGAAGAAGGAGAAAAGACAGGGGGACTACTGAAGAAATTTTATAATGTGATATATATAATTATCAAAATATTGTGAAATCAAACCAATCAAAAAAAATCCTCATACTCAGAGTGGACACCCAATATAAAATATTACCTAATGTGGGATTATATTACAAATATACATACAACGTAAGATGTCCTTTCAGTCACAAAATTCCTAAGACATTTTGAATATCTACCATTGTACCTATTTGCTTTTAAGTGAACTCTTTTCTAACGTGATGCATTTAAAAGATGAAAAGAAAATTTCACAAACGGCTTTGCCTGTTCTGCTTTGTCTTGCTTCATGTTATTGGTCCATCTGTCTGAAGACAGAGTAAGCAGCTAGATCATTCAAACAAAAGTATATGAAGTTAAAACTGTCCTCTGTTACAAAAAAGGAATGATTATTGAGCACACGGTAAATGATACTAAGGAAATACAACTGGTAGACAACATCTAAAATACACAATAAAAACAGAGTTTTCTCTAACATTTTCACTGTTCATCTACCTTCATGACATAAATTGTACATTCAAGAACTGTGTCCTGAGCAAAGTACAAACATGTCAATTTCAGCCCAGGGGGCATTATTCCCTGGGTTTATAACCCCTTGAAAATAGAGGTTTCGTCTAGAAAACATAACAGATCCTCAGATGCTTGCAACATAATATAGTAATATATTCATAAGGCAAGTATTCACTGGAAAACCCCTAACAAATTAAATGGCATCAAGGTGGGATCAAAAATCTTAATATTGGAAAATGAACCAAACCAGCCATGAGATACGAAGTGGAAATCAAAGAAGAGATGGAAAATACAAAACAAACAATATAAAAGCAAATATAATACAGAGCCTCTCAGCCCATGTTAGAGAAAACTACAAAACATATATTTACAAGTTAAGCATTTAAGGGCACAAAAATACCTCATTAAGATTATTATTAAGATTAGAAGTGAGAAAAAAGTATCTTATAAAGAAAATCACATACCATCATAGTAGACAATCGCTCCTACCAGTTTGTCCTTCTGGAGCATTGGAAAATGCTCAAGGGCTCTTGATTTACTAAGGACATAACTGCTTTTCAAGCAATTACTTCCTGCGACCAGATCATAAAGTTTGATTCCTACCCAGTAGTAAGGTAACTGCCACCACCTGCAGCACAAATAGAAAGTTTGCTTTAGAAACAGACCACAGTATCAAAGAATGTCACTCTAAGCCACAAAGTGCTTTCCACTTAATAATGTCAAAGCATACCTAACAGTGTATCACAAAGGAAACCAGAGAACATTATAACTGCTTCTGACACCAACATAGCTGAACTACATATACAAATGAGTCTTGAGACTTTCCAAGGCAGAGTGGTTCTCAATACTAACTGCATAAGAGAATTTACATACACACCCATACATAAGACTAGATCTCATACTTGCAAAGATGTAATTAACTAGCCTAATGTGAGATGAGCTCTAATTGCCTAGTGGGTAAGCAGGTGTACTGCCAACCCAGAGATAGGTGGTTTGAATCCACCACCTCTCCATGGGGAAAAGATGGGCAATCTCCTCCTGTGCAATTTACAGCCTCTGAAAACCCCACTGGAGGAGGATCAGCTACAAGTTAGTTTCAACTAAACAGCACATAACAACAACAGTGTGAGAACCAAGGTGGGAATCTAATGTGAAACAAAGTTGAAGAGGTCTGAGGAGGTCTAAACACAGGTTGAAGGAGTCCAAGGCGTTCTACTGACAAAAGTTATAAAATCTGTCTCCAGGCCCTCACAACTCAAAAGACTAAGGAAGTTAACCATTTTTTCCCCAAGAGTGCTACAGACACCTTCATAGAGAGCTCTCCAAAACCAGAAAATATTATTATTTTCCTCATGTTTGAAATTTTTAATTTCACACAGCCAAACTAAATGTCAGCTAAAGTTAACTCAGGAATTTAAAATCGCCCAAAATGGTTTGGCTTTGAAGTTGGTACAAGCTGGGTTCAGATTGTGCTGCAGGGACACATTCTGAGTCTGCATTCTATATATCACTGTCACACGTTCTCCAGTGCAAATGCAGTTGGTTCATCTATATACACACACTGGAGGAAGAAGTTACTCATTATAAACAAATGCACAACACAATCCCCTTAGCCTTTAAGTTCTGGTGCTTAGAGGTGGGTCAGTAATTTAGAGAAAGACACACTTTTAAATACTACAAAGGAATATATTCTAAAAGGATGAAAGTGTAGCACTAATTAAAACTAATATAAAGAAACGCACACACTGAGGGATTATTTTCATTAAAACTGTGTTGTTCTATTGACCTCAGATAAGCAAATATTACGTAGGTGATACCAAAAGGCTTACTTGTAAACTGGAAGCATAATAGGTAATGGAGATGATAAATGGGGAGCAATTTCTAGGAGGTTGGCACGCTCGTGAAGGGCTTCTTTTACCATCCTATACTGAAAAGCAAAACAGAGAAAATTAGTTTGGCAGTAACAGATCATAATATTTTCAAATGGCAAATAGACACCCTGCCAACTGATTGATACACAGAAACCGTACTACCTCTGAGTGAAGATAGCTCCCTCCTAATCAAATTTCTAATAATACATCATGCTGTCAACCTCAAAGATTTTTTAGAAACCTTAACTGTATTTGCATAGGAGAAAAACATGCTGTCAGAGTTCCCAGGTGTAAGATATTTTCTTGACTTGAGTTGCAAGATTATTGTAACAATTTATCTTGCATTCTCTGCATTGTCCCTTTTCTCAGCTCCCTCTAATACTTTCTCCACATACGAGATTATAGATTGTTCAGATTCACACTAAAAGTTTCCTTCTTGCCTCCACTAAACCAAGGCTGATACATAACAGTTGAACATTATTTTGCAGCCTCTACAAAGCTTTTGCCTTAATTCTTTAGTCCTCATTACACCTCTGTGAAGAGCCAGCGCTACAGACTCAACACTTATTTTACAAATGACGACGAAGTGGAAGCTCATGCAAGTTAATCCAGGACACATGACAACTTGTCTGATTCTCAAGCTATGCTCTTTCCTCTCATCCATCACAATGCTGTAGAGCAACATAAGATAAGGAAACAGATTCCAAACTGGCAATGTCAAATCCCGCTGCAGTGTTTTTCTTGTTCGGAAGGCAAATAGGGACTTCAGCTGACTTTTTTTTTTTTACCCCTCTGGCAAATGTCATCTTCCACAGTGCCTCGTCAGTTTTCAAATGGTGGCAGACTGGACACAATAAAGTGTGACACAAGGAAAGCATGACTCAGATCTGATGATTCCTCAAGAATCTGTCAGCAACAATATGAGCACACGGCTGGAGCTGCCATTAAGAGGATCAATGTGACACTCCCTCGCCCAACGCAGCTCGCCGAAAACTCCCTGAGAAGCAGTAGCAATTGGGTGGCCACTGGCAAAAACCCAATCACCACTGTTAAAAAGCTAACACATCCAAAAGTGATTTTGTAAATCTGCCACTTTGACATGCCTGTGGAGAAAAAGGCCCTGATTACCCATAAACATTATACCGCAGAAAAGGGCTGAGGCGCCGCTCCTGAAAGACACAGCAAATACTAAGTAGGTATTTCTAACGGGAAGGAACATTAAAAGCCATAAAAAAGGGAACCTGATTTAATTGGGTAGAAAAAAGTATAGTCACAATTTTTGTGTTAACAACCAGCATACACAATTACCTGCTCAATATCCAACTTCATGATAGCCTTCTGAAGATATCTCACACCACCATGGATCAATTTAGTGCTTCTGCTGCTGGTCCCCGATGAGAAATCATCTCTTTCTACAAGGGCTGTTTTCAGTCCTGTGTAACCAGAAAACCAAATTAACTTCTTAAATTACACAATTTGTATGTAATTCATTAAAGGCACTTCTCCAGGGTAGAGACAATCGCAAGAAGAATTACTCTGAACATGGATAAATTTGTATTCAAAGTGCAGCACACTGTCTATATTATAATGAAGAGATTTTAAGTCTCTTCCTGGGGGAAAAGTCAAACCAGACCTAGAAGCATATTAAACTGTGAATGAATCACAACTAGGAAATATTACAATGCAATTCTATGGTATACATTGGTGCTTTTAGAAAAGCACAAGAGAGCCTGGCACCTATTTCTCCCCATGGAGAGCTAATTCAAGAGTCTTACAGACCTCAGCTCTGTCCCTCACTGTAATAGCCCAGGCATGTAGCCTCACCTCTCATCTGTAACATACCATCAACAAATGTAGCTTACACTTCCTTCTATGTGCTGTCATCTACTTAGAAAGACATCTGGGTGGAGTGATTAGTGCCATTCCATCACCCCTCAACTCTAAAGGCAACTCTAATAACAAAAGAATATGACTTCAGTGATTCATGGGGTTTTTTTCACTGGCTGATTTTCTAAAGTCAACAATCAGACCTTTCTTCCTAGTGTGTGAAGTCTAGAAACCTATTCAACATCATAGCAACAAGCAAGCCTCCACCGACAGGTGGTGGCTGTGAGTGAGGTACATGGGCTGGCAGCCCACCCTGCATGTAAGCCAACAATTCTACCACTGATCCACCAGTGCCTCTGATGCTGTTATATTGTTGCTATTGTTGAAAAGTACCACCAAGTCTGAACCCTCCCACAGCAGACCCTCTGGTGGGTTTTCAGAGGTAGTTAATCACACAGAGGAGACTGGTGGATTCAAACTATGTGCCTTTGTGCAGGCTGCACAGACCTCCCCTGGCAGGAGAGACGGTATGACGGTATGAAATGAAAAATTGGGATAGAAGGTATCAAAGCAGAAGAAAGAAGAAAATAGCCTCTAATGTTGGAGAGTGTGCCGTTCAATACATGCAAGTATGATAACAGTTCACAATTACAAAAAAAAAAAAAATCAACAAAACCCATGTTATTATAAATTCAGCCTATTGATGAATATGGACACAGGAAAGAAAACATTCATTACCCACATGAAGCCTAGCAAAGCCAGATTTGATTAGTCAGTGAGACTTTATATTCATCCTTTTCACCTTATTCAGAGATTGCAGTAAATCTCTTAGAGGTGTTTTTTTTATTTTTTTTTAATTATTATTAAATTTTATTCGTTTTAATGAACACTTACAGAGATTTTGGGTTTTCATTCATTCATTTTTGCACTGTTTTCTCTACCCTCCTCCCCAGTTCATTCTTCTTCCCCCCGCCCCATGTCTGTTTTAATTGTCCAATTGCCACAGTGCTTGTCAAAGCCAGTTCTGATTAATCTCCTTTGTCATTGTGTCCTTTCCCATTCCCTATCACTCCTCCCTGAGAGAGACTTCACCCTGATTAATAAGGAAAAGGGGATGGCGTATTCTCTTAGCTACTTCCTGCTGAAAAGGGACAAGAAGAAGAGTTTGAACAACTAATTTTGGGGTTTTGTTTTTCTTACAGAGAAATACTGTCTCTTTAGAACTGAACAGGCCCACTGGTACTACAAGTCCCAAACAATAATTGAGAGATGAAATAAAAATCTCCAAGCCCAAAGTACATGTCAACACCAAACCATGAGGCGTTTTCATGATTGGGCAAGGCCTGGCATACCCTTGGGAAAACCAAGAATGTCATAGGATCCAATTATAATGGGCATGCATAACAGGAGCCGTTTGGGCTCACAAAGCTCACAGAAGAGACCCTGTGCATGTATTCAACTCAGAGCCATTTATTATATTTAATACCAAAGGGTCGTTTTTATAACTTTTAACAGTTTGAATATCGTACCCAAATGTCATCATAAAATCAGGGCAATTCCCTTGACTCAAAAGGACAAAATATTTGGAAACTATGGAGAAAAAGTAGAGAACTCTGATCCAAGGGCAGAGACAGCTAATGCCCTAACTAACTAGCAAAATAACAGAGGAATTACAGGCACTGTAGGTTCAGGTCACTCTCTGCACTCATATAACGCAGAGAAGGAAATGTAAAATGTTCAGTTGTTAAAGCCACAGCAGTGTTTAATAAATTTGGTGTTTGATGTATTAAAAAGACCAGCAAAATATATAAACATAGTACATTTTTAAATATTGAGGGGCTATGGGCCAGCCAATATACTGTGATGGAAATGAAAGGCACAAGCCAAGTTTTGAAGTAACATCCATAAGAGACAAGTAAGCAAATGCAGTGAAAGGCAGAGAACTATCAAAGTAGACTGGTTTAGTAGAAGTTGAATTTAGGAGAGAAGTCCCAAACCACACACAGTCAAAATTATACTTGGAACTAAGTTACATATACACTGCATCCGTAAGCTTTATCACCTTTTAAGTCCAATAGCAAACATTTTTTTTGTCTAGCACTGAAATAGACCATCCCTCCCCAGATGAGGAAACTCACTTTCAAATAGCATTGGAAAACATTATATAAAACATACTTCTCTTTCAATCCTAGAGTATAATCATAACAAAGATACTCACACCATGAGAGGCAGAAAAACAAGCCTGAGTCAGGACACGCAGGTTTCCATTCAGCCCAAGCTTTCCTCATTAGAACTGCCCAATGAGGCCCCAGCTTTGGAAGCTGTGGATAAAGATTTCCAAAAAGGCCTCCCAGTAATTCTCTTTCTTGTATTTGAATCATTGAGGAAAACCCTTGTTGAGTATCAGTGGGGCCCAATAAATTACTGCTAAATAAGTAAACGTAGCGATAATAACAGTATGTCAAGGTTGTGATCTGGTGACAGGACCGGCTCTGTCTTGCTAGCTCGCGCTCGCGCACTCTCTCTCTCTCTCTCTCTCACTAGTTCGTTCTCTCTTGTCCCCTTGCTTAATTGCTTATTCTGATGAAGCAAGTTATCACATGTCTGACAAGCACTAGGGAAGGCCCCCAGCCAACAGATCATGAGGAACTGAAGACTGGCCCAACAACCTGCAAAGAAATTAACTCTGCCAACAACCTGGCAAGTGACTTCTGAAGAAGATCCCTGCACTCGATTCTCAAGATGAATGAGGCTCTGTGAGAGACTAAGAGACTCCAAGCCATGTCCAAATCCAAACAGAGTGGTAGTAAGTGTTGTTGGTGATAAAAGGGAGCTTAGTGGTATAGGCCATAGGGAATTATATTGCTAACTCAAAAGGAGTGCAAGTCTGGAGGTTCAAATCCACCAGCGATTTCACAAGAGAAAGATGGACAATCTCTTTCCTCAGAAAATCAGCTGGAGGGTTAGCTATAAGTCTGACTGATGGTAATGAGCTTGCGCTTTTGATTGATGGTAGAGCTTTTGGTATGAGGAATAACTGTACCCTGAGGGAGAATCGCCAGGAGAAGCTGAATCTAAACACAAGTATATATTCGAGAAGAGTGTAGAAAAGAAAAAGTGTTATCATTTGCAAATACCAGCTGAAGCAAGAAAAGAGGAAAATGCTTTAAATAGCCCAGCTTATTCAGGGGCTGCCTGTCACCCGGGGGCCAGAGTGAAGGCTATAGGAGATGACGTGAAGGAAATCCAGTGGGAGGAATTGGCAAGTCAGATCATATTCATTCTCGTTGGGTCAGTTGAACCTTGTTGTGTGGGCCATGGTTTCTCACACTTAATATCTAGACCTCCACAAAGGAAAAATACTTCTCACAATTTGAGAATATGACTCTATATCGTATGTCTGTCAGACTGTCACACAATGGTTGCTGTTGCTTGTACACTGTTATGTTCCTGGAAGTTAAGCCACCAGTATTTCTAGTATCAATAGGGTCACCTAAAATGGTCAGGTTTCAGACAAAAACAGTTGTCTGTTGTTATGTGCTATAAAGTCACTTGCAACTCATTGCGACCCTATATTCAACAGCCTAGAAATCTGCTCTATCCTGTGCCAACCTTATTGTCTCTGACACACCTACCCTCATTACCCCAGTCACTGCATCAATCCATGTTATCAATGGTTTCTCTTTCTCCATCCCCCCATCTTTCCAAACATGATGTCCCTCTCCAAGAACCAGTCCCCCCTTGCAACATGTCCGAAGTATGTCAGAAGAAGTCTCAGAATCCTTGCCTCCAAGGAGCAGGATGGCTTCACCCTCTTTAGGATGAACCTGTTTGTTCTCCTAGCAATCCATGGTATATTCAATACTCCTCCAGCACCACAACTCAAAGGCATCAATTCTCCTTCTATCATCCCTAGTCATTGTCCAGCTCTCTGATGCAAAGCAAGCAATTGCAAAGTCTATAGCCTGAATCAGGCACACCTTAGTCTCCAGATTGACATCATTGCTCTTCAGACTCTGGAGAGATCCCTGACAGCCGACTTTCCCAATGCAATTTGTCTCTTGACTTTCTGGCTGCTGGTATCAAGAGTGTTGATTATGGAGCCAAGCAAACTAAAGCTGTTAACAATCTCGTCACCATCCATCATGATGCTCCCAATTGGTCTCGTGGTGAGAATCTTTGTTTTCTTTTCTCTTTTTTTTAAATTAATTTTAATTAATATTTACAGAGATTTGGGATTTCCATTCATTCATTGTTGCACTTTTCTCCCCGCCCACCCCTCCCCTCCAATGTGCTCCTCTCTTTGAAAAGAAAAATTCCTTCACTGGTATACAATCTCCCCATCCCCATCCCATCCCGAGTACACTTCATTATGCAAACTTAATTCTGGACTCTTGTGATCACCATAATACCCAATAATCATAAAATCACCTCTAGTCTGTTCTTCTCATCTGTTTCAATACAGCATACATCTTTGTATTTTTAATGCTGAGCTTCAATCCATATTGAAGGCTTCAGTGCTTGATCTTCTGCAGCAAGCGCTTCAGGTCCTCCTCAGTTTCTGCAAGCAGGGTTGTATCATCTGCGTAATGTAGGTTGTTGATGAAACTCCCTCCAATCCTGATACTACATTCCTCCTCAGACAGCCCAGCTTCTTGGATGATCTGTTCTGCATATAGACTAAAAGGTATGGAGACAGAATACATCCCTGGCATACACTCTTTCCAATTTTGAACCAGGCAGTGTCTCTTTGATCTGTTCTGACAACTGCCTCCTGGTCCAAGTATATGTGTCACATAATCACAATTAAATGTTCTGGGATTCCCATTCTTCTCAGAGTCAGCCACAGGCCTTTGACTGTGTGGATCACAACAAACTGTGGCTGACTCTGAGAAGAATGGAATTCCAGAACATTTGACAAAAACAGACTTTATTTTAAAAAAAAAAGTCTATTTCCAAAATGAGCCCATGAAAATGCTATGGATCACAAAAGGACATTGCCCAATACAACTATGAAAGATGAGCCTCTCAGTTGAAGGTACTTAAACCTCACATTAGCCCCAACAGAGTCAAGTATGCCAGTAATGGTGGAGATGCCACAGGCCTGAACAATGCTTCATTCTGTTCTATCTGGAGTTGTCAAGAACCACAGCCAACTTGATGGCAACTAAGAACAGTAAAGTCACAGATCACACTTATTTTAAAAAAAAAAAAAAACCTTCATTGAAAAGTACACAATTTATACCCTGGTTTCTTTTCAGATCATATAAATCTTTTGCCTTTTATTAAAGAACATGATTTGTCATCAGTGTAACACAAGCATGAACATGAATGCTGTATCTGATTACAAAGTATCTATTCAGAGTAACCAGGCTATGCCTGTCAATTTTTCTATACTGACAATAATTCACTCATTCATTGTTATTGAGTTTGAACTGGCCCATAACTGACACTCTATTGGGTTTCTGAGACTGTAAATCTCATGGGAAGAGATTGTCCATCTTTCTCCCATGGAGTCCCTGATGGACCCAAACCTCCAAAGTGGAATGGATTTTGGGTAAGCAGTGCAAATCCCCAAAGACTATGCCACAAGAGCTCCTTACTCTTATACTAAAGGAAATTTCTCAAGAATTTTTAAAATTTCTCAGAAATTGTCAGATAATCTTCTGAGAAACACTCTTGTCAGGGGAACCACCAGAATATTTTAAGGTGAAAAATAAGATCGATGTTCTAGAAAGATTTTTCAGGCTATAGACATGGAGGAGGTGAGCTGACAAAGAAAAAGGGCTGCAAGCAGGAGACCATTTAGAGGCCAAGTACCAGACAGCGTTACTGATTATTCTTTCCAGAACTGAGAGTGCGAGTCTGTTTTGGAAAGAATAAAAAAGGGAACTACTCTAAGAATTAGCAAGCCATCTCAAGAGGATATTTCAGGATATTTAAGTGAGAGCTAACACTTTAAAGTCTCAAAACTGTTTTTGCAAGTATTGGACATTTTAAAAGTTATTCACATGTGAGAAACCCTAGTGAATACCAGTAAAAGTTAAAATAGGTCTGTCAAAACGTGCTGGTTTTTTCTCTTGTCCTATCATTTCCCCAGCTACTTCAGCTGTTATCTTTGCAAAAGATCTCAGGATTTTCTCCAGGGGACCCAATGAATGAGTTCAAACAACTCTTCAATTAGCAGCAGCCCAGAGCTTAGCCAATGAACCACCAGGGCTCCTGGACTTCGGATTTATGTTTCACAGAACAGAGAAAGGAACACAAAACGAAGTTCTCACAACTATATTCATTTACTGTTAATGTTCTTGTTGTTGTTGTTGTTGTTATGTGCCATCGAGTCGCTTGCGACTCATAGTGACCCTATGTACAACGTCCCTAAACTCTGCTCTGTCCTGTGCCAATCGCACTGTCTCCGACACACCCATCCCAATTACCCCAGTCACTGAATCAATCCACCTCATAGAGGACCTTCCCCTCCTGCGCTGTCCCTCCATCCTACCAAGCATTATGCCCCTCTCCAAGGACCTGTTCCTCCTTACAACATGTCCAAAGTATGTTAGACGGAGCCTCAGAATCCTTGCCTCCAAGGAGCAGCCCAGCTTGACCCTTTCCAGGATGAATCTGTTTCTTTTCCTAGCAGTCCATGGTACCCTCAATATTCTTCTCCAGCACCACAGCTCAAAGGCATCAATTCTCCTTCTATCTTCCTTGGTCATTGTCCAACTCTCTGATGCATAACAAGTGATAGAAAAGACCATGGCCTGTATCAGGCGCACCTTAGTCTCCAGAGAGACACCATTGCTCTTCAGTACTTTGAAGAGGTCCCTAACAACAGGTAAACCCTATGTACCTTACTGTTAATAGTCAATAAAATTATTTTGAGCACATTAGTGCGTTTTAGGTGAAAGTTTTACACAGCAAGTTAAGTTTCTCATCCAACAATGTATCACTGTTCCACAATAGGCATACCTGTCCCTGGAATGTGTCAGCACTCTCCTCATTTACACCTTGTTTTTTCTTTTCTCATTTGTCCAATTCCCTTGTCCCTCCATGCCATCTCATCTTTGGTTTGGAGCAAAAGCTACCCATTTATTCTCACATTGGTCTAAGAAACACATTACTCATGGGTATTACTGTTTATTTTACAGACTATTATTTGACAAAAAGGTTATCTCAGGGAGTAGCTTCAATTCCAGATTAAAAAATTGTTCTAAGTGATAGTCTTGGGAGTTCCTCTGGTTTCTGTACAGGAAGCTTGGTCCTTTTCAGTTTTGTCCTACTTTTTCTCTCATTCTAATCGAACCTCCTATTAAGTCCCTGATCAGACCAATTAGTAGCAACAGCTGGGTACAAATCTAGTTCTTTCGGTTTCATGTTAGATGAGGCTATGCTGAGTGAAACATTAGCCCTAATGTTTCACTCTCTTTTGCTCTGGATGGGAAGGGATCAATAGTTGTAGATCTTACATGGTTGCTTTGCAAACTTTTAAGACCCCAGACCCTATTCACCAAACTTGTATATAGAACAGGGATGTGTCTTAATATTATGCCACTTATCCTAGAATATGGTGCCTACTTCATAAGTACAGTAACACAATCCAAAAAAATGTTCAAATGTGTCTTCATAGATTGAAGAAGTTTCCACAGCTGTGCCCCCTCAGGTACTCTACTGAATACATGAAAATACATGCAGCATATACAGATACATACATACAAATGCCCACAACTATATTTGTATAAGTACACACGTACTCCCTTGTGCCTTCCCACATCTTCATAGCATAGATATTTACCTATGTAAACACAAGGTTTTGGTTGTTATTAACTGCTGGTGAAGAATAAATCTGTTTTGGCATTTATGATAGTTAAACACTATCACTAATATGGTTCCCGTGCAAGATCCTGCTAAGATTATCTAAAAACAACTGGAACAGTACATAGCGAGAACTGCCAGATGTGCTAGCTGAGTTTTGAAGAGGCTATGGCACTAGGGCCATTATAGTCAATGTTGGAAGGATCTTAGCTGAAAGCAGAGAGTACCAGAGAATGTCTGTGTTTCACTGACTATTCAAAAGCACTTGAGTGTGTGGATCACAACAAATTAACCTTGAGAGGATTGAGAATTTCAGAACACTTAATTGTGCTCATGATAAACCCATACCTGGTCCAGAAAGCAGTCGTCAGAACAGAGCAAGATAACACTGCATGGTTCAAAATCAGGAATGGTGACAGGATGCCTCCTGTCTCCAAATTTTTTCAATCTATATGCAGAGCAGATAATCCAGGAGGCTGAACTTTATGAGGAGGAACGTGGCATCAGGAGGAAAACTCATTGACAATCTGTGTTATGCAGATGACATAATCTTGCTTGCTGAAACTGAGGAGGACGTGAGACATTTGCTGCAGAAGGTCAAGGACTACAGTCTTCAATACAAATTGAAGCTCAACATCAAGAAAACAAAGATTCTCACCACTGGGCCAATTGGTAACATCATGATAGATGGAGAAGAGATTAAGATTAATAACAATTTCAGCTTGTTTGGTTCCACAATCAACACTCTTGACACCAATAGTCAGAAAATCAAGACAAATTACATTGGAAAAATCTGCTGTCAGGGACCTTGCTAGAGTACTGAAGAGCAACAATGTCAGTTTAATGACTAAGGTGTGCCTGATCCAAGCCATGGTCTTCAGAATTCTTTCCTATGTATCAGAGAGCTGGACAATGACTAGGGATATTGGAAGAAAAATTGATGCCTTTAAGTTGTAGTCCTGGGGAAGACTATTGAAAGTACCATGTACTGCCAAGTGACCATAAAGGTCTGTTCTGGGGAGGGTGAAAACAAGTTGCTCTTGGAGACAAGAATTTAAGCTCCATTTCACATACTTTGGGCATGTTGCCATGAAGGACCAGTTCTTAGAAAAGAACACTATGCCTGGAAGGGTGGAGGGACTGTGGGTGTTGAAGACTCTGGATGGATTAACACAGCAACTGGGGCAATTAGGGTTGGTGTGTCAGAGACAAAGAGATTGGCTCAAGATAGGGCAAAGGTCAGAGCTATTTTACATAAGGTCACTATGAGTCACAAGTAACTCAACTGCGCATAACAACAACATACTTGATGGGGGCAAAGCTTTGTCTCACATACTTCGGACATGTTCCTAGGGACAGCATGCATGGAAAGGTGATGGAACACTGAAAGAGAGGAAAACATTCAAGGAGATGACTGGACACAGTGACTGTAGCAATGGACTCAGGTATGTCACAGATGATGAGGATGGCACAGGATAGGGCAGGGTTGAGATCTGTTGTTCATAGGATCACTGTGAATCATAGGAGACTTGACAGCAACTAACTGCAACAGTTGATCTGGTGGCTTAGTGGTAAGTAACTGAACTGCAAACACAAAACATGTAGTTCCTCCACCAGCTGTTCCACTTGTCAATCTCCTCCCATGGAATTTACAGCCTGTGAATACCTGCTGGGGGGTCAGCTATGTGTCAGTACAACTCAAAGGTATACAATAACATAGTGAGTTGTTTACTTATTTATACTAGTTTGTTTACAAAGTTTGAATACACTGTTTTTCACACCAAATTCTTCCAATTTCCCTCACTCCTCACCCATCAAATTGTATAATCTCATGCTTAATCTCCCCCCAACTCCCACACATCCTCATCCTTCTGCTTCCACCCACCCTGGATCCTAATTCTCATTCTACACTAATGTTTTACACAATATTTGTCCATTTGGGACTGAGTTAGTTCACTCAGCATAATGCTCTCTAGTGCCTCCCAGGTTAGGTAGTAATTTACAAAATCATTGCTCCTGTGTGCTGCATAGTATTCCATCATGTGAATGTACCATAATTTCTCAATCCATTCTACTGTGATTGGTCATCTGGGCTGTTTCCACGTTCTTGCGATGGTGAATAATGCTGCTATGAATATGGGTGTACAGGTCTCAGTTTGTGCCTCAGTTCTCATTTTCTCAGGGTATATTCCAAGCCTTGGAATAACTGGGTCATATGGAATTTCTACGTTCAGCTTTTTTTGAGGAAGAGCCAAACTGCCTTCCAGAATAGTTGTACCATTTTTACAATCATTAGTCTTTATCCTTGTGAACCTCACATGGTCTTTATTTTCCTTGGTCACACTGTATTCATTTCCCCCACTGTGTGTACTGCCTTTCACTTCAGCAAAATTAACAGATCTCAGGTGGCACAACATCTAACTTATGGGGTTGCAAACCATAAGTTCTACTGCTATACAAGAGAAAGAAGGCAGACTCATAGATTCAGAAATGTGGAGGGTTGTTATGAGTTAGAATCAACTCAAGGGCCATGGCTTGGAGGGTTTTTTTAAATTATTAAATAAGCGACAGCCCTACAGTCATTTCCCCAACTGTGATAACTTCAAAGAACACTGCTTTTTGTAAGTAAACTTATTCCTGACTTCCAAGTGGGTAGGGAGCTGTGTTGCATTGGGAAAATCTGCTGTCAAAGACCCATCCGAAGTGCTAAAGAACACTGATCTCAGTTTAAAGATTAAGGTGTACTTAATTCAAGGCAAGCTATTTTCAATTCGAATCTGAGAGTTAGGTAATAAATAAAGATGACAGAAGAAGCGATACCTTCAAATTTTTTCTGATGGAGAAGAGTACTGAATATACCATGGAATGCCAAAAAGAACAAACTAATCTATCTTGGAGGAAGTCCAGTCAGGGTGCTCCTTAGAGGCAAGGATGGTGAAACTTAGGACATGTTTTCAAGTAGGGCCAGTCCTTGGAAAAAGATATCATGTAGAGAAAGGTGGACAGTCATAAAAAATAAAGAAAATCCATAGTGGCTAATGATCATGTGCATCTACTCATATGTTTGTCAGTCACACAGTAAATTTTTTTAAAGTTTTACAATGTACTTCTTTGGCTCTTTTGGTTCTATTCTGTAATGATGTTTCACCTTAAAAAAAAAATCTGAATTTTGGTTTTTACCCCACATAGAAGAAAAAAAATTGGAGCTATGGTCACCTGAGAATAAGGAATTAGAGTGCCAATTCAAAGGCAGGCAGTTCAGATTACCAGATGCTCCATGGAAAAGAGGATAGACAATCTTCTTTTGGGACAATTTAAAGCCTCAGAAAACCCAGTGGAGGGTCAGTTATGTGTAAGCGGCATATAACACATACATGAAAGCACACATAGGATCAAAATAAGTCCATAAAAAGCTGGAACTAGTTTCAGCGTCTCAGACAGAAAGAATGATATTTTTAAGTGAGACCCAATCCTAATATTTTGTGCATCACAACAAACTGTGGCTAACTCTGAGAAGAATGGGAATCCCAGAACACTTGATAGTGCTAATGCGAAACCTATACTTGGTCCAGGAGGCAGTCGTCAGAACAGAGCAAGGAAACGCTGGGTTGGGAAGGGTGTATGCCAGGGATGTGTCCTAGCTCCATATCTTTTCAATTTAAATGCACAACAGATTATCCAGGAGGCTGGGCTCTATGAGAAGAAATGTGGCATCACACATCGTCTCTGCCCATCCTTACCCTTCTGCTCCCAACCCTCACCTCCTTGTATCCCCAACATGTTTTTCCCAATGAAATTTAAAAAAAAAAAAGACTCATCAACAATCTGCGTTACGCAGATGACACAACCCTGCTTATCAAAACTGAGGAGGACCTGAAGCGCTTGCTACAGAGGGTCAAGCACTTCAGCCTTCAGTATGGACTGAAGCTCAATGTCAAGAAGAACAAAGATTCTCACCACTGGACTAATTTGCAGCACCATTATGGTGGTGAAGAGATTGATATTGTTAACAGCTGTACTTTGCTTGGCTCCACAATCAACGGGCACGAGCAGCCCGGAAATTAAAAGACGTATTGTGATGGGAAAATCTGCTGTTAGAGACCTCTTCAAAGTACTGAAGAGTAACAATGTCAGTATGGAGACTAAGGTGTAGCTGATACAGGTCATGGTCTTTGCAAGCACTTGCTGTGAATCGGAGAACTGGACAATAACTAGGGATAATAGAAGGAGAATTGATGCCTTTGAGCCGTGGTTTTGGAGAAGAGTATTGAATATACCACGGACTGCTAAGAAAACAAACAGATTCATCCTGGAGAGGGTTAGTTAAAACAGGCTGCTCCTTGGAGGCAAGGATTCTGAAGCTTCATCTGACATACGTTGGACATGTTGCAAGGAGGGACGAGTCCTTGGAAAGGGATGTCATGCTTGGGAGTGTGGAGGGACAGCACAGGAGAGGAAGACCCTCGATTAGATGCATTGATTCAGTGACTGGGATAATGGGGGTAGGTGTGTCAGAGACAATAAGGTTGGCACAGGATAGAGCTGGGTTTAGGGTTGTTGTACATAGGGTCACTATGAGTCACAGGGGACTTGACAACATCTAACAACAACAAAGTAAAGAATACAAAATATAATGTACACAGAAATCAAGTAGCTACTGTCACTATGGAAATGAAAAGCTATGGAAAGATTTTCCTTTAAAAAGAATGGCCTCCCATATATGTCTTATGACTATATATTTCAGGAAATTCACTAAATTAGTTCAAAATTTTCTGGTAAATCTTTTATTGGGTTTTGGTTTTACTATTTGACAGCTAATTTTTGTGAAAAACAAATTCTATCAATGCTGAGATGATCAAAACATTTGGAAATTGTATTATCCTTTTGTTTTCTTCATTATTAACTACTTTTAATCTCAAGATTTCATGACGGGGATTTAAAAATACTCATTTTGGAGGAAAATGACTATAAAAATTTTAGGATGAATAAAAATAGTTAAGTTATAAAAAACGAAACCAACTTGAAATCTACTTTTCCCTCATAGCTGCCCTATCTCTTGTTATCATTGTTGTATGTCGCTGAACCAGTTTGACTCTAGAAACTCTATAAGACAAAGCAGAATTGCCAAAACTGTTGAGATTCCTAGGATGTAATTTTTACGAGAGTAGATCAACAGATTGTTTCTCCCACAGAGTGGCTGGTGATTTGAACTACCAACCTTTCAGTGAGCAGGTTCTTCTAGCAAGTTCCAATTACCTTTTGTGTGGGTTTTCAAGGTGCTGATCACTGTAATTTGCAGAGAAGTATGATCTCCACAGCTCTTTATAACCTTGCCTTTTTCCGACCTGAGTGAGAATGTCTAGCTACCAAGCACTTCCAACTAAACTAATTTGTGGATCAAGACAGTTGGATGAATACGGAAGGATAATTACAATCTGAGGGGGAAAATGGTACGACATTTAACTTTCACAACATGAAACAGAAGTACATTTTAATACCTTTTACTGATTATCTTATTATGCACGAAAACATGCTCAATATAATAAATGCAGAGAAGCAAAGAGAACAAAATAAAACTATCCTGTAATCACACTACTCAGAAGAAAACCACAGTTGACATTTGGGCGTTTAAACATTCACATTTCCCATGCATGTTTGTAATCACACATGTACATACTATATTTTTTTTTTCAAAAATAGAATCAAACTGTATATTCCATATTTTACTCCTTTAATATTGTTTATTATACTGTTTCATGTCAATAAATGTTTTTCAACAAATTTATGTTTTTGTTTTTTGAGTATATTACATTCTATACTAACAGTGGTTCATTTATTCTATCTACTATGATTGAACACTGTAATATTTTCATTTTCCTGAATATAGTTATTACAGAAAAATATCATTTTAATGCAAATATGCCATCTTTAACTATTTTCTGAGAATAAATGTTGCGAAATGTCATTATTTATTGCTTAATGTAAAGGCGAAAGTAATCATTACAAAATAACTATAAGAGGTACCAAGGTACTAAACCACAAACTCAAAAATGTAGACAATACACAATAGCATCATAAGCCTAGATATGAAGCCATAGTCAAAAGCTCTAGAAAGGAAAAACGGTGTCATTTAAGCAAAGATGGGTTTATGTACCTTTTTATCTTTAAAAAGAGTTTGGGTTCTTATCTTTGGATTCCCGAAACTAATTGCCACTAGTAAGAAGAGAGTAATTCAAAGGTTAAATATTTTAATAAGGATTAATTTCTCTAATAAGTAACATTTTTTTATTCATCACTAAACATTACTAAACACTAAACATTCCTTAACAGAGAATAAATAAAATGCATTATGTTGTTGTTGCTATGTGCTGTTGAGTCAGAAACAACTCAAAGCTGACATTCCAGTGGATTTTCAGAGACAATACATCACAGAGAGAAGACTGCTCATCATACTTTTATCAAGCAACTGGCAGATTTGAACTGCATGCATTCGGGTTAGTAGTGCAGAGCCTTACCACTAGGCCCCCAGAACTCCCTGCACTAAAATACTTGTGAATGTATCCTGCAAAGTGATCCTGGCTTGGTAAACGTCACCATTAAGATTCTTTGCTTTGGTCTGGCATTTTCTAATATTGAATGTAAGTATTTTACAGAAATGAATCCTCTCTGTCCAACAGCACTCTAAGTATGGAAATGGACAGATGCAACCCAGATTTCAGTTCCTGAAGGATTATGGGAGTGCAAGTAAGCTGCTTCATGAGGAAATGTAAAGAAGCCCTACAAGTTGCTTGACCGCTAAACTGAAGAAAGGTCCTGTCTCTTACCAAAAAAGTTGGACGTTTCTCCTGATTACTGCCTAGAAGGCAGGCAGATAGGCCCTGCGTGGGGCCTAGCCTGTTGGCCAAGGTAGCTGGTGAGCAGGATCTGCATCAACAACAGAAGCTAGGCATCAAGGGTGGTTCTGAAAAAAGTCTCTGACCAAGCTTGAGCACAGCAGTAACTATACCTACAGAGTTATGGATGTGCAAACTGATATAAAAATGATCCAAACAAAAGAGAAAGAAAGCAAAGTAAAATGATAGACAGCAAAGAACTAAAAAATAAATGTATACTATGCTCGCATCGGCAGCACATATACTAAAATTGGAACACTATAAAGAAGATTAGCATGGCCCCTGGACAAGGAAGGCATGCAAATCCATGAAGCGTTCCATATTTTAAAAAAAATAATAATAAAATACTTTGGTCTTGGTAATGTTACAAGAAGTGACAAGTCCCAATGAGAGGAATATCATGCTTAAAGGGTAAAGAGACAGTGCAAGAGAGGAAGACCCTTGCTGAAATGGATTTATTTAGTGACTGGGGTAATAGGGGCAGGTATGTCAGAGACAATAAGGTTGGCATAGGATAAAGTAGGATTCAGAGCTGTTGTGCATAAGGTTGCTATGAGTGGCAGGTGACTTGACAGCATACAGAATAAACAAAAATCTAAATGGATTAAATTTACCTATTAAAAGAGAGTTTAATACAGATAGAAAACTGACTCAATACAAGAAAAAGAAAGGAGGGGAAAAAAAGACAGAAGGTAATCAATCCAAAAAAATAAATTTATATGAGCTAAAATTAGATAAAATTCACCAATTAAAGGTAAGTAAGAGAAATATTGAATCTAGCTATACACTGTTTTGACTGTATGGATCACAACAAACTATGGCTAACATTGAGGAAAATGGGAATCCCAGAACACCTGATTGTGCTCATGCAAAAACCGACACTTGGACCAAGCAGCAGTCATCAGAGCAGAGCAAGGAAATACTGCATGGTTCAAAATTAGGAATGGAGTGCATCGGGGATGTATACTGTCTCCATACCTTTTCAATCTATACACAGAACAGATCATTCTAGAGGCTGGACTTCATGAGAAGTGTGGCATCAGGATTAGAGAAAGACTCGCCCACAACCTGTTAACACAAATGATACAACCTTGCTTGCTCAAACTGAGGAGGACCTGAAGCATTTGCTGCAGAAGGCCAAGGACTGTAGTCTTCAATATAGATTGAAGAGCCAATTGGCCAGCACCATGATAGATGGAGAAGAGACTGAAGTTGTTAATAACTTCAGCTTGCTTCAGCTCCACACCAACACTTTTGGCATCAGCAGTCAGAAAATCAAAAGACAAAATACCTTGGGGATGTCTGCTGTCAAGGACCCCTTCAAAGTGCTGAGGAGCAATGTCATCAGTCTAGAGACTAAGATGGGCCTGATCCAGGCCATGGTTTTCACAATTACATTCTATGCGTCAGAGGGCTGTACAATGACTAAGGATGGCAGGAGGAAAATTGATGCCTTTGAGTTGTTGTGCTGCAGATTATTGAACATACCTTGGACAGCATGGAGAACCAAACAGATTTGTCTTGGAGAAGGTAAAATCAAGTTTCTCTTTGGGGGGAAGGATTTTGAACCTCCATCTCACATACTTTGGAAACGTGGCAAGGAGGGAACAGTCCTTGGGAGAAGGACATCATGCTCAGAAGGCTGGAGGAACATCTCAGGAGAGGAAGAAACTTGACGAGATGGAGTGACACAATAACTGGGGTGATGGAATTAGGTGTGTCAGAGTTAGTGAGACTGGCTCAGGATAGGGCAGAGTTCAGAGCTATTGTAGAGTCACTATGAGTCACAGGCAACCTAATAACACATAACAATTGAATTATTGAACCAAAAATTGTGTGCATTTTTATGTAGATAATAAATTTCAAATTATCCTCCAAAAGGATATCAACAATTTGCATTTTTAACAATAGGTTATAAAAACCAATATTCCTTCAATACCAGGCTATATATTTTTCTTATCTTAATATTGTTTTTACTTGCATCTCATACATATCAATGCTATTAGATAACTTTTTTTATTGGCCACTGCGTTTCTTTTGTCTATTTTATGGCATTTTTCTATTTTTTATTTTAGCGAATTAAAAAGCTTTTCTTTTGTTAAAAAACTTAAAGGTCCGTTTGATTTTCTGTATTTCTATATCTTACATATGCTTTTATTGTAGTATGCTTTTCTCTCAGAGATAATTTTTAACTTGTATAAAGTCAAAATTAGCAAGATTTTCTTTAATGGTTATTTTTAGTGTGAATCTTAGAACCACATGTCTTATTCCATTTTATAGCACTAGTATTTTAATTCACTTATATATTCTAATAGTGTTAAATTCTTTTATTGCTAAATCTTTATCTACAACGTAAATTATAGAGTTTACATAATCATTTGTTAATAACAAAATGCTACCTTTACCATATTCAAAATTTTATGAGATTGTCACTGTTATTCCATTCATGTCTCTATCCCATTCCCAAACGACTTTAATTATAGTAGCTTTAGAATGCTCTTTAATATAGGATAAGTCTCCAACTCCCTTGACATTCTGTTTTTGCAAAAACAAATGTTAAGAGAGCTCACAGACTTAAATATCTAGAAACTCTAGCACAGTTTCAAGTTCTCTTCTTCAACCGATCAAAGAAAATCACTACTTTAATTGAAATAAAGTTTCTAGACTAATTTTAGGAATAATTCACAATCTAATTACCAGTGTCTGGCTAACTTTCATCTACTGTAATTCCACTGTCCTGAAACATGATCTAACTACCTAACCCCTTATTCAGAAAGGATGAGAAAGAAATTATAAATCCCAGAACAACTATTATCAAGGCTCTCTTTGTTTTGCCTTTTTTTTGGTAAAGAATCATTTTTATAGACTTTTATTTACAGAGAAAAGTATTCTTTTTTTCTTCCACTTTTTCATGCAGGAGAAATCGGAGGCTTCCTGTAAGTTACTTTGCAGAGGATTATAGCACTAGTATATGGTAACGCCAAGATTCAGTCTCGGCTCATTCTAATTACATTACCTTTCTACATCTCTGGATTCAAAGATATAGTGAGAAATCAGGAGCTGTTAGCCACATACAATGTATATGCTAAAAGTGTGAAAGTGTGTGTGTGTGTGTGTGTGTGTGTGTGTGTGCGCGCGCCTGCACTTTAAGAAAGGGGAAAATAAACAAAGCAAAACACCACAACCAGGAGAACTACAATTAACATTTTCCAATGAAAGACTTCTCCAAAATTTAGACCGAAGCCATAAGAAGTTAAGTTTACACATCACATTTTAAACCAAAAATATACTCAGTGATCTTTGATACAGAAATGTAATGTCCATAAAAAAAACATAAAGTATTAAAGAATATTTGTTAAAGAACCCTGAGAGAGTGAGTATTTGTATCAGATTCTCCTTAGCCCAGTGCACTTTGGGAGTAAAGTCTGTGTTGAGGGCTCTGTCTCTCTCCAAGAATTGGACAGAGAGGTAATAAATGGTGAAGTTATCTCTGTGAATCCTAGAAACCTGCAAAAGGCTGTAAGGAGAATTGTGCATACTGCAGTTATAATATTCCCAAATGAAGCAAGTGAAAGCTGATTCATGAGAAAACATATAGTAAGAAGGCAAACAAATGTGCATTATGACGACTCCATGACTTTTTCTCTTTCCTTCAGTCTTCATTTATTCATTACAACACTTACATTTGGGCATATTATTTTTTCAAAAAGCTTGTGCAAACAATTTTATAAGCCCTCTAAGATCTAGTGGTTCTCCCAAAACTTTGATGTCCTGAGAAATCTAATTATTACTGGTAACTTTAAAAGATCACAGTAATTTATTTTTGTCAAATGTGACTAAAGATTAATGGATACAATCAGGAATAATTTGGTAAAAACAAATCAAACACAGAGAAAGCAAAATTTGTTGTTAAGTGAAGCATCAAATGTAATGAAAGAGCAAATTCCATGAATGAACAGCAACAATACACAATTCATTACCAAATGCCCATGATTATTTCACACCTCAGAGAGTTACTGATATGATCAGAAATTGTAGTAAAAGGATAAATAAAGATTACCTTCAGCGAGTCTTGGTACTTTTAATTATAAATGTTACTCCCAGAGGACTACCAGAATGATAAAGGAACTACAAACTAAAGTTTCTTTATCCTTTTCATAAAGTCATAAATCCATATACATAAAATAAGACATTCTGTCAATTATTATAAAAGACAACAGTCACTACAATAATAAAATTAAAAGTGGGGTTTTTCTTAGAGATTACTAATTATAAATATGTCAGTTTTCAGAATGATTCTTCATCGAAATCAATACCCACAATTATTTGCCACTGTAGGCAGGTAAGAAGTCATGTTTGCTACTTAAACTCACTGTCCAAAATAGTAATTTATTCAACAAATATTAATGGATTACAAGCTCCTGGAAGGCAGGGCCACATTTTAGTAATCTCTGTAGTCTCAGAAAAGGCTCAATCCTTAACTGAGAAACAGTATTGCCTCTCACAGCAAAAAACTGCAAACAACCCTATATAATCATTGATAACATCTTTAAGATTAATCCTTCAGCAATCAAAAGAGTATTTACATTTAAATATTGATGAAACATACCGTTACTTAACAGAAACACTGCAAAACTACTGTACTCTGATTTTTTTCTCTGTTCAGAAAAGCTGTCATACACATCTACAATGAAATATTATTTAGTCATAAAAAGAAATTATATATGCTTTATATCATGGATAAATCCTGAAAAACATTACCCTGAGAAAATTAGATCCACCACAAAAGCACAAATATTATTGATCACACATATATAAAATAGACAAACATCTAGAGACCAAAGCTTCTTAGTGGTTATCAGAGGTGGGAAATAGGAACCCTGGTGATGGGACAATGGTTAATCTCTCTGCTGCTCACTAAAAGGTCAGCGGTTCAGAACCTTCCAACCACTCTGTGGGAAAACAGACGTGGTGATTGGCTGCTGTAAAGGTTACAGCATAGGAAGTGCTATGGAGAGTTTTACTCTTTAATCTATAGTCGTTATGATTCAGAATTGACTCAAGACACACAGAAAACAACGATGAGAGGAAAGAGGGAGTCTTTGCTTAGGGGACAATGAGTTTCTGTTAATAATGATGAAGTAGTAATAACAGCAACAAAAAACCAAGCCCATTACTCTTGAGCTGATTCCAGCTCACAGCAACCCACTATTAGGTGTCTAATACTGTAAATCTTTAGGGGGGGGGGGAGGACTGTCCATTTTTCTCCCTGGGTACAACTGATGAATACAAACTGGCAACAGGTCTGCAAAAGAAAGGCCCAGTGAACTGCTTCTGGAAAGAGTTGTTGTTGTTGCTGTTATTGTCAAATGGAATCAACTCATAGTTGACCTTTTATTGGGTTTTCAAAAGCAGTCAATCACATAAGAGAAAAGTGTCCATCTTTATCCCACAGAACGACTGGTGGATCCAAATGAGGTGTCTTTGGAATGGCAGTGCCGCCACTTACCACCTGGCTACCACAGTTAACAAAATTCTACAGAGCAGCAATTCCACTCTTTAACATAAAGAGTCATCAGAAGTGTGAGATCAATTTGATGACATCTAACAATATGTTAGATAGCTACCATATTTTATACAAATAACATGCGTGTTTGAAAATCACAGTTCTTTTCCATATTTTCGTAAGTGAACTATACCAATGTTTTCTTTAACAAGTTGCTGGCTTCAATTCTAATTTTTTTTTCCTGTACAACGGATTTAATATCACCAGGATATATTTCTTCTGCCCTCACAATGATCTTCAGTTGAAGCTGATGATATAAAATGTGCATTTAATTCCTGACATGATCTTAGAGAGTTCTAAGATTTATATTTACAGCCTGAGAAATAGGCACAATACAATAACTGACTGGTTGTAGTAAAGAAATCACAAAATTCAAATGTGGAGCATGTAAGAAATTAGTTTTCTCATAAGCTCACAGGCATATCATATGACTACACTGGCTCGTAATCATTGATCAAAGACAATGGTGTGAATAGGACAGTTAGAAATAAGACTAATTAAAAAAATAACTCTGAAATAGGTATACCTAACATATGGTTTAATTTAAGCTGATTTGATAAGGTTTTCTAACTCAACTGCTAAGCCAAGAACAATCATGTATCAATTTTTCTCTGTTTACTCCTTCAGTGAAAAGCCAAAGACAACATGACAATTATGTCAATGCAGATTGAGTTGAGATGCTCATTAATAGCTACTCAGTGCTGTTTATAGCAGCACAGACTTTGCTTTGATCACATTTCCAACTGATAGCACATAATTTTTTAACAAGCTTCAAGGTTCTGATTGAAGACTCAAAGCAAGGAGACATAATCATAATCACAAACCAACAGAAACAAATTCAAAGTTGCAATAGTTTATTTTCCAGGGGGATGAAGAGAATTCTCAGTACTGGCAAAAAATAATCTCCAGAAGTGGAAAGCATCTTTCAGATCCAGGTCCCTGCAGGATGAAGTTCCTTGCTACCAGAGAAGCCAGAGCCCATGTAGATCTCCACAGACTGCCAGGCCTAGAGATGCTGAAGGAAGCAAGGATTTTCCTATACCACCAGGAGAGACAGAGAGAGAGGCCTTCCCTTAGAGCTGAGCTGCTATCCTGAATTTAGACTTCCAGTCTCCTAAGCTAGAGAGTATATGGTAACCTTGATAGGATGAAGAAACTGGTGATCAACAAAGATTGTCAATGATCTGCTTAGTATTACCTGAGAGGTGTGACTCGATAAATAAACCTCCTTTTTTCCCAGAGAACATGAATTCTACAGTATGGAAAATACAGCAGTAGAGACGAGCCTTCAGGGGCAGCTGCAGGTGGGAATGGCTGAGCAAATAATCTGAAAAACCAGACTATATGAAAAATTATATAGCATCAGGATTGCAAGAAGACTAATCAACAACCTGAATTAGAGAGAGGACATTTTGCTTGCTGAAAGCAAAGAGGGTTTGAAGCACGTATTGAAAGTCAGAAACTACACAGTCTTGAGTATGGATTACACCGTAACATCAAGGAAAAAAAATCCTCACGACAGATAAACAATAACATGGCAAATGGAGAAAAGAAGGACAATTTCAAGGATTTAATTTTACTTGGATTGGTCAAGAAATCAAATTGCTTTAAAAAAAATAAATAAGGGAATAATAACTGAAATTGGGCAATAAAATATACTGAATGGTAAAAAAAATTTAAAAAAGAAATCAAATGACAGATTATAGCAGATAAATCTGCTGCCAAGGACCTTTCTATAGTACTAAAGAGTAAGGATGTAGGTTTATAGATTAAGGTGTTAATCATTACTGATCAAGTCATGGTATTTTCAATTATTTCATATGTATATGAAAAGTAGACAATGAATAAATAAGATCAAGAAAAAGCTGCTTTGTTGACAAAGACTTCCGAATATACCACAGATACTCAAAGGTAGAAACAAATGCATCCTGGAAGAAACACAGTCAGGGTGCTCTTTAAAAGAGAGGAACGTGAAGACTGTATGTCACATAATTAGGATATCTTCTGTCAATATGCTGTACTGAGGTAACCTGGGGTTGCTGTGATGCTGAACTTTGTGCTACTGGGGTGTCAAATGTCACAACAGTTACCCATGGTGGACAATGTTTGGTGGAGCTCCCAGTTTAAGACAGGTCTAGAAAAAGGAGTGGCATCCACTTTCTAAACCACATGCCTCTGGAAACTCTATGAACTTTGATAAATGACGACAGTATAAAAAGGCTTCAGGTCTTCGGTTCATAGGGTTGCTATGAGTCACGTTCAACTTGAAAGCAATCAACAACAACAACTTTGGACTTGTCAGGAGGGGCCAGTATGAGGCAAGAATAACACAGTTGGGGGAAATGGGAGGTTAGAGAAGGAAAGAAAGAGTAGAGAGTAAGTACAACAGTGAGCACAGCAGAAATTCTCAATTTATGGCAGGATTTCATCTTCTTGAACATAAAACTGCTATGGGTTGGAGCCAACTTAATAGCAACGAAAAGCAACAACTGCTTTATTCATATTTTAGATTTTAAATTGAAAATATATGAGACTATTGTTGTCTTTTCAAAGCCATATCTTAAAATGGATTATATGTACTGATTTATTAATATAAAATTTAATGTGTCCATTTACTATAACAACAACAACAACAAATTTCCAAATACTGGAGTAGAATCAAACTCAACCCAAGACATCATGACTATGTCTTATCTCTTTATTATACAAATAGAGTAAAAAAAAAACAAAAAACAAAAAACACAACATTTTGGATTATCAAATGAGAGTGAGGCCAAAATTCACTTTGAAAAATGTCATAAAATATGTTGGTATATGCGTGAGCACTCTATGCCAGGCCTTTTTCCACATGTTATCATTTCTGTGCAATTGTGTGTGTTTGTCTGAGAAAATGCATTATTTACATGAGCATACTATTTGTGGAAAATACAGTAATTCTATGATGTCTGTGACAGTATATTCCACTGGGAAAAAGGACACTATGAAGCACACAAACATTAGAAGTTATTTTTACAGATTAATCCATCTATTATCTCTTTTCTACCTATGACTGAGCATTTGTTCCTATATAATATTTACTCTATGCAGTAATAAAAAAGTTAACTAGAACATCAGATCAATGAATTTTCAGAAATATAAGAATTTCCTTTTTATTTAAATGCATTTAAGGGCAAAGTCAAGTTAATTTTAAGTTGAATTGTGCTTACTTTAAAAAAATAGTTCAAGGACAAGGTATATACTAAAAACATGATAGAACATTGAGATAAGCATTGAGAGGCACCAGCACAAATGCAACTTTGCTGGTACAGAGTACATGTCCATGAGTTACAGAATGCCATCAAGTCGACTTTGACTCACAGTAAACCCAGATGACAGAGCAGAACTGCCTCACAGAGTTTTCTTGACTGTAATCTTTATAGGAATTTCTCATCATGGAGTTACTGGGTGAGTTTGAACTGAAAACCATTCAGTTTCCAGCAAAGTTTAACTGGTACACCACCATGACTAAAAGGAAAAGGTGATATAGACTGCATACTGTGTATTCATGGAGCTCCAGTGGCCTAGTGGTAAGGACATGCACTGCTAATACAAAGGCACATGGTTCAAATCCATCAGATGCTCTGGTAGAGAAAGATGGGCAATCTCCTCCTGTGTGATTTACAGCCTCTGAAAATGCACTGGAGGGTCAGCTATGAGTTACCTGGTTCCGACTCGGCAATACATAACAACTCTGTATGTTGGAGAGAGAAGACGAAATATCCATTCACATCAAAACTCACCTCTGGTGACAGCATCTAGTGCACAGCCACTCCCTGTTGCTCCTCCTCCAATGACAAGGACATCAAATTCAGATGTGTTTTGCAATGTCAGTAGCTGAGCTTCTCTGGAAGGAGGCTCTCTGTTCACAGGTTCAGTTACATTGTCTGCGGCTTCAACATAGGCTAGGTTCACCTGATAGGAAAGTAGATCATTTTCAGCTATTCATTCATCCAAAAAACAATCACTTTAATAAATTTTACAATACAATAAAAAGACAAGCTCTTTAATGGAAATAAGGAATAAAAGAACTACAACAAAGGCCACAGTCAATATGAAGTCTCTTTCACGAGACATAATTCTTTAGCTATAAGTCCCTGGTTTCAGATTCAGTATCTCAGTTGTTTGTTTTGATGTCATATACAGACAAAATTAAAATACAATATACCAAAACCTCTGAGATACCACTAAAGGAGTCTTCAGAGGACAGTTCATAGCAACCTTGTCTGACCCTTGTTCACAAGGGGAACGCCTTTAGTCTTTCTTCACTGAGAAGTTTACAGAATACTATGGGGCCTCCATAAGAAAAAGACTGAATGGGCAAAAGACTTTTCATAGAGGAAGACATTTGGACAGCCAACACATGACACATGAACAAATGCTCAAAATCACTGGCATTAAGAGAGACGCAAATCAAAACCACAATGAGATACCATCTCGTCTGAGTAGTAGTGACAAAGTTTAACAGAAGAGCAAGCAAGAAATGCTGGAGAGGATGTGGAGAGATAGGAACTCTCACATACTGTAGGTGAGACTGTAAAATTATACAACCACTCTGGAAGTCAGTTTGGTGTTTCCTCAAAAAGTTGACCATAGAATTTCCATAGGACCAGCAATTCCAATGCTAGGAATATACCCCAAGAAAAACAGAACTGAGACAGAGATTTATACACCAATAGTCACAGTAGCATTAATCACAATAGAAAGAACGTGGACACCACTCAGTTAGTTGTCTAACAACAAACAAATGGATTGAGTTAGTTGTACATTCAACAGTGAAATATTATGCAACACTCAGAAGCAACAGTTTTGAGAGGTTAGAGAGTATTATGCTGAGTGAACTAACTCAGTGTCATAAGAACAAATATTGCATAAGACTATTTTTATTAAAAAGGACAATTAGTAAAGTGTGTATAAAAGTGAACAACAGATAGGAACTTTGTCCCATCTTGCACCATCATCCTGATCTCTGACATCTCTAGCTCATTGTTTCAATCACTTTGTCAATCCATCTCATTGTAGGTCTTTCTCTCTCTGTTTCTTCACTTTTTCCAGTATGATGCATTTTTCCCAAGAACTGGCTATTCCTAACAACATGTCCAAAGTAGGAGAGGGTACATTTCACCATTTTTGCCTCTAAGGAGCACTCTGGTTGTACCTTCTTGAAGATAGACTTGTTTGTCCTACTGGCAGTCCCCAGGATATTTAGTACTCTTCGACACCACAATGTAAAGGCATCAATTCTTCTTCTGTCATCCTTATTCACTTTCCACCTTCCAGATGCACAACAAGCAACTGAAAATACCATGGCTTGGATCAGGCACACCATGATCTTTAAACCGATACCCTCATCCTTTAGCACTTTGGAATGATCTTTGACAGCAGATTTGCACAAAGCAACATAGCTTTTGATTTCATAACTGCTACTAGCAAGTATACTGATTATGGATGCAAGTAAGGTGAAATCATTGACAACTTCAATATTTTCTCTTCTCTCAGTGATGTTGCCTTTTGGTCCAATGGTGAGGATTTTTATTTTCTTGTTGAGAGGTCATCCATATGTGTAGTCTTTGATCATATTCAGTAACTGCTTCAAATTTTGTTTACTTCCTGCAAGGACAGTTGTGCCACTTGCATAACACAGATTGTTAAGAAGTCTTCCTGTAATGCTGATGCCATGTTCTTCATATAATCCAGTTTCTTGACTTTTTGCTCAGCATACAAATCTCACAGACAAGGAGAAAGGTTTATAACCCTGATGCACAACTTTCCTCATTTTAAAACATGCAATATCCCTTTGTTCTGTCTGGATGACTATTTCTTGGTCTATGCATAGGTTTTGTATGAGCACAATTAGATTTCTGGGAGTTCCATTCTTCTCACAGTTAGCCATAATGTTATCCAAAAAGAAGGGCTGGTAGATGGAAAAAAACAGTTAAAAAAATTAGGCTGTAGATTCAATGTCAGAATTTTGTACGATTAATGATTTATTCATTACAAATACCTCTACATTACTAGGTATTATTTAAAAAAATCCCTGGAAGCAACCTCTCAGCTGTTCCATGAGAGAAAGATGTGGAAGGGGTGGCAGTCTGCTTCATAAAGATTTACAGCCTCAAAAATCCTATGGGGCAGTTTTACTTAGGAAGCTCTGCTAGTGTAGACTGTAGAGAGTTTCTCAGCTAACCCAAAAGCCTCAAGTCTCTGATGTCACTGGGAATTGGAACTTACTTTACAGTAATGAGTTCAAGTTGTTTTATGTTGATAGCGTAACTGTGAGCTGGAATCAATTCAGTGGTGGCCTAGTCAGTAGAGAGTTGTGCTGCCAACTCAAAGACAGTTCAAATTCACGACCTGCTCCAAGGGAAAAGGATGGGCAATCTCATCCTATGAAAATCTACCACAGAGTTAGCTATGAGTCAGTTCCAACTCAATGGCACTGAGTTTGAGTTTTGTCTTGGTTTGGTTTGGTTTGGTTTGGTTTGGGGTTTTTTAAATGGCAATGATCTGTAAAAATAAAGTTTTTCATCAGGAATCGTAATTTATTAGACTATTAATTCAGATGCTATGGCATAAAAATCTTATTCTCTTTCAAATAACTCCTGCTAATTTTGCTAATAACCATTTCTCCACGTTTATCCTTTAAATAACCTAAATTCCCATGTTTTCCATGCTGACTCATTAAAACCCCCTGTGTGTCAGAGTAGAACTGGACACCATAGTTTACTGAGGCTGATTTTTCAGAAGCAGGTCACCAGTCTTTTCTTCTTAGGTGCTTCTAGTGGACTTGACCTGCACCACCCTTTGCATACAATTGGAAAAGTTGTGGCGGCCTGGTGCTTCACATGTCTAACAAAAAAATTTAGTGGTTTGAATCTACCAGCTGTTCTACAGGAGAAAGATGAGTAGTCTCCTTCTCAAAGATTACCTCAAAATCACATAAGACTGTCAATATGAAATAGAATGGACAGCAGTGGGTTTGGGTTCGATTTTACATATAGTTAAGGAGCTCTTGTGGCATAGGTGATTACACATTGGGCTTCTAATAAAAAAATTGGTCCTAATTCACTAGAAAAAGTGAGAAGTCTCCTTCGAAAAGAATTTACTGCCCCAGAAACACAATGGAGGGTCAACATGAGTCATAATGTGGGGTCAGAAGCAAGTAGACAGAAAAGGTTGGTTTCTTAATTTAGTTGTTTTCATATTCACTTAAAAGTAAAGCATCAAACTAATTAATAAGTGTAACCCTGAGGTGCAGTGGAAGACATGTCCCCCAGCTATTGTCTCTGCCCTCCATTCAATGAGAAGAGGAAACACACCAGAGTATGTAAAAAGAACATATGTCAAAAGTGAAACTAAAAACACCAACCCATGACCGCTGAAATGAGGGGAGAGTCTTTGAGGGTTTCAATTTTTCCATGACAGATGGATAGGACTTGGACATGAGACTGACAAGCAACTAAACTGCTAAAGCGTTTTCACACATCAAAAGAATTGCTGACATTTTGCACTTGGTACGTTTTCTAGAAATACTTGAGAAATGTAAGGAGCGGATTAAGATATAGTTGATTAAAATTTTGTGATACTAAAAAACTCCCTATTCTACTTTGCTAGCAGGTTATAACTACAAATATTAAACTCAGTTTAAACTTCATCTTCAGCAAGTATGCTAGCCCTGACGACAACACTCTACCTTCTGGGACCTCACTCCACTGGCTACGCTGTTCCTCCTGTATTCATTCTTCCCTCATTCTCATCACCTGTCCTGTTTAAACAATTTCAAAACACCTCCATGTGATGCGATTTATAACAACTTTAAAAGTTCTTTAGAGATCTGTAAACACTCTCTACTACCTCACTTTTTTTTGTTACTTCTTAACTTACTGTAGTCTGGATTTTCACTAACACCATCACTGCCCCTATGCTGCTAAATCCAGAGTACTTTTCAGTCCTTATTTTAGCATCTCAGCAACACTTAACACAACTGACTGTCCACTTGCCTGGGCATCTGGAACTCCATTGTCTGAGCTGGACTCTAACTTATTTTGTCCAATTTGTCTTAACTGTCCTTCAACTGCACAATGTTAGACACTGAAGTTCTTCTTAATTCACATTTCACTGACACTCAGTAGGAATCAACCCATAGGTGACCGTCCTCCAGTGGGTTTTTGGAGGCTAGGTGTTTCATCCATCTTTCTCCCGAGGAGCCACAAGTTGATGAGAAAAATCAAAGAGGCATGGCCTTTGGGTTAGCAGCACAATTCCCTATATCACCAGAATTCCCATATTCTATTTTCTCTTCTGTTATCATTTCAGATTCTCTTCCCTGAGATCCTCATTTAGCCTTGTATCTTCAAATATCTTTTGGACTACAATGACTTCCTATTTTGCCCACTTCTCAGAATCTAGACTTCAAACTACCTATGAGACACTTCCATTTGCCTGCTTCACATACATCTCAATATTAATCAGAGTTATCATGCCATAATAATAGCAAGCAGTAATATCACAATATTATAATATGTTGTTATGTAATGTCAAATCAGAACCCACAGATAATTGACCCTCCAGCGAGTTTTCAGACTGTAAATCACGCGGGAAAAGAGAATTCATCATTATTCCATGGAGAAGCTGGTGGATTCGAATTGCATGCCTTTTCATTTAACAGCACAACTCCTCATCCATCAGTAAGCCACAGAGCTCTAGAATATTATGCGATAATATGGTATCACATTTGCAACATTAACTGTAAACCCGAAAACAAATCTGAAAAAAAAATCATATACTGAAAGATTAGAAGTGGATACAATAAAATATAAAGTGATCGATATTATACACCTAGGTAATTTTACTAGAAATACTGAAGCATCCTTGAACACGCTCACTCTCAAAAGCCTCTTATCTCATTAATAGCTGAATCACATTAATTTCACCTCTAAAATAATTCAGAAGCTAGGAAATCAAGAGACGAATTGTACTGGGAAAGTCAGCTGTCAGGAAACCTCACCAAAGTGCTGAAGAGCAACAACGTCAGGCTAGAGACTAAGGTGTGCTTATTCTGAACCACAGTCTTCGAAATTGCATGCTATGCGTCAGAGAGCTGACTGACTAGGGATGATAGAAAGAGAATTATGACTTTGAGCTGTGGTGCTGGAGGAGAAAATTGTTGGATATACCATGGACTGCTACGAGAACAAATAGGTTTGTCCTAGAGAGGGTGAAACCGGGCTGCTCCTTGGCAGCAAGGATTCCGAAGCTTCATCTAATAGACTCTGGGTACATTGCAAGGAGGGACCAATCCTTGGACAGGAACATCATGTTTGGGAGGGTGGTGGGACAGCACAGGAGAAGAAGACCTCGATGAGATGAATCGATTCAGTGATTGTGGTAATGGGAGTGGGTGTGTCAGAGACAGTGAAATTGGCACAGGATAGAGCAGGATTTAGAGCTCTTGTACTCAGCGTCCCTATGAGTTGCAAGCGACTCGATGGCACATAATAACAATAACAACAACAAAATAAATCACTCTTCTAGTTACTTCTCCATCAGCACTGTTTTCTCTTAAGTATCAATTCCTCTATCTTTTACCAATCCTGATATCCTCGCAATCCTCATATCCTGATATTCTCAAGAAGATCTCTACTTTTTTATTATGTCCCCCTCAAAATCATTCTCCACAATACAAACCTTTTTTAAAATGACTAAGAAGTTGTGCTGACAACCCAAAGACAGGCCATTCAAACCCACAAGTTGCTCCTTGGGAAAAAGATGTACAATCACCTCATGCGTGATTTATAGCTTCTAAAAACTTGGTGGACAATCAGTTGTGAGTTGGTTCTGACTAGACAGCAATGAAATGTTTGCTCATATTGGGGTTGGTTTTGTTTGAGGTTATTGTTTTGTTTCTTTTGTTTTTGCTAGTTTGTTTGGGAATCCTTTAAAATTCATATAATGTAGCCTCTATGTGTAAAACCTTACAAGTGCTTTCAACTTAAGGCCAGTCATGTGTTGCTTAATGGTCATGATACAATCTGTGAAACAGGACATAATGTAATCTGGACTTATTAAAACATGGTCTAATCAGAAGTAATACCATTTATTGACTTTCCACCACTAAATTAATAACGTTTTGTTTCACTTCTAAATCAAAACCTCTTCTCTTGCTGCTGCTACCATAGCACTAGCTGTGCTGGGTGGGTTTGGGAGCCATAATGCACTTCATAGACAATATTATAAAGAAAATTAACTAGATAATTTTACAACACTCCACAACTCAAGATGTCTGATACATGGATTTAGATGCTGCTACCTAGGAACTTTGTGTTAAATATTTTACCCACAAGTAGGGAAAAATCATTATTAAAACAGTGAAAGTACTGTCTAGTGCACTAGAAAGCACAGTATAAACATCAGCCAGACAAATAGGTATTTGTTAGGACAACTGCAAAAAGAGCAATGCTAGTGTGGGGATGACCAAGTTTGATCTCTACTAACTCCACAAGGGGGAACTGCTCTATTAAAATCCAAAACACAAAACCAATTCCCATGAGGTCAGACAAGTCCTACACGTTCCTACACCTATTTCTACTAATTCCAATGCTAATCCTACTGCCTTACTGTGTCTGAAATCTACTGCAATGGATACACAGCCTTTAAATAATCATATTCACAACTATGGGTTTATTAGGGATGTTAATAGGTTATAATTCAGATTGGCATCAGGATACAAACTCTCAACTCAAGCATGGCTGCAGGCCTTTGACCTTCAGCCACAAGGCATATGTTAATGTCACAAAATTCCTTCATTCTGCCAGTTATAGCGCCTTCCTTTAGTCCTCTGGCAGGCTTGGGTGAAGATCTATAGTTCTGGCTCATTTCTAAACCAAAGGTGGGACCTCCCCAACACTATGAATAGTGGTGCTAAAATTTACAGCCAATTAAAGCCTGCTGGAAGGTCAGCTATGAGTCAGTAATTAACAGCAATGGGTTTGAGTTTTGTGGGATTTTTTTTTTGCTTATCACATTATGTGACTACAGACACCTGTGCAGTACGATGATGCTCAAATGGACATTATGTTATACATGACTGCAGTTTGACTATATAAGCATCTAAAAAATAAATGTAAGCATCCTTAGTGTTATCTCTAAATTGGCAAAGTCTTTTAGAGTAATTAAAAACAACAAAACAAAACTAGGCAATGAAAGTGAAAATGCAGCACAATTTATACAGAATGGTATAGACATCACTGTAAAACAGTTTAATAACTTCATATGAAGAATCACAAAAGTTTTTACCAGTCAATCCAACAATCTTTCTTACAAATTGACCTACTATTCAACCCAACAATATCCTTCCTAGTAATTATCCAAGAAAAACAAAATATTTTGTTCACACTAAAATCTATAAGCAAATGTTTATGGTGACTCTATTTATAATTGCCAAAAAAGGAAAAAATCTCAAATGCATGAGGGAACAGTTGAGGATCATAGAAATGCTCTATTCCTTACATACCTATATAAATTTTTCAAAGCTTGTGGAATTTATAAACTTATTAAAATTCAAACTATCAGTGCATAATATCCCTAAATTAAACCTTAGTAAACTTGACTTTAAAAATTGGGAGCTCTGGTAACCTAGTGGCAAAAAAGCTGCACTGCAATCCCAGAGGCATGCAGTTCAAATCCACCTGATGCTCTGCTGGAAAAGGAGGGGCAATGTCCTCCTCCTGTACCAGTCAGATCTGATTTGATGGTACACACACACAAAATAATTTAAAAAAAAGTAACAGTAAAATATTGAGAAATTGTGGTATATTCACATGATGGAATACTATGCAGCACGCAGAAGCAATTCTTTTGTAAATTATTACCTAACTTAGGAAGGACTGGAGAGCAATCTGCTAAGTGAACTAACTCAGTCCCATAAGGACAAATATCATTGTATATATGAGAATGTATGAGGGGTGAGGATGGGCAGAGGGTTAGGGGGGTAATCATAGGGTTACACAATTTAATGGGTGGAGGGATGGATGGGTAAAGGAAAGGAGAAAGATACAGTGTGAAAACAATATTACATGAACTTTGTAACTAAACTAGTGTATAATAAAAATTCTATTTAAAAAATAGTTAATACATGTATATCACTTAAGTCGTTAAAATTGCTTCGCTTTTACATACTCATTTAATCCTTATAATAAAAGTAACTGAGACACTAAGAAGTTAAATAATTTGTCTATGGCATCCACTTCCGTAATAGCTTGCCTCCAGGAACCCTATGAACCTGGAGAGAGGATAAGAGACACCCAAGCGTTGAGGACTCTCCTTCATAGGGTCACTAGGAGTTGCCTGCGACTCAACAGCACTCAACAACAACAACAATGACTAACCAGAAGGGAGCTTCGGTGGGATAGTTTGTAGAGGATTTTAGAGATAACTCACAGACTAAAGCTTTCTGAATTTTTGAATCCACCAGGCATATCTCAGGAAAAAAGGTGGACAGTCTCCTCCCATGTGATATATGGACTTGGAAACCCATAAGAGGTAACAGTTGGAGCCCAGTCATGAAGAAAGAGATGCAATTAGTAGGAGTGTTGGACGCAGCATGTGCGATGTCGGCTTATTAACCAAAAGATCAGTGTTTCTAACACCAGCTGCTCATTTCATAAGGATTTATAACATGGAAACAATATGGAGAGTCACTATTAGTAGAAATCAGGATTTGGCAAACTGGTGGGGTTTGACAGCGGAAAACAAATTAGTATACAGCAGAATTGGATGCTGAATTTAAATAGCTTTGCAATAGAGACCAAATTTTAAACTACTACACCATATTTCAGACAAAATCTCAGATCTTCTCAGAGGAAAAAATTGATAATTTTTACCAAATTTTGCAGTCTGAAATTGATCAAACATGCAATCAGGTTGCATTAATGATAACTGGTGACTGAAATACAAAACTAGGAAACAGTGAAGAAGAAACAGCAGTTGGAAAACATGGGCTTGGTGATAGAAAGGAAGCTAGAAAAAGAATGATTGAATTTTGTATTTATAAGGATTTATTCATTGTAAATACTTTTTCTAAAAGACACAAAAGATGACTTTACACGTGGATTTCACCTGATGGGCTGCATAGGATTGACTTGGTTTGTGGAAGAAATCATTGGAGAAGCTCATTATCGGCAGTCAAAACTAGGCCGGGGTAGACTGTAGGTCAGATCATCAATTAGTCATAAGCAAGTTCAAATTGAGGCCTAAGAAAATGAAAAGAGTCTACAGGAACCAAGATATGATCTTCAATTTCATCAGAATTTCATGATCATCTTAAGAATAGGTTTGAGGCATTCAACACCAATGATAGATCAGACGAGTTGTGGGATGATATCAAGAATATCATTCATGAAGAAGGCAAACTGTCATTACAAAAACAGAGGAGAAAAAAAAACTGAAATGGATGTCAGAAGAGACTCCAAACATTGCACTGGACTGTTGGGAAGCCAAATCTAAACGAAAACATGTCAAAGTAAAAGAGCTGAACAGATGATTTCAAAGAGCAGCTAGGAAGGACAAAGTAAAGTATTATAATGGAATGTGCAGAGATCTGGAGTTGGAGAATAAAAAGGGAAGAATTTTTTCTGCATTTCTCAAGCTGAAAGAACTGAAAATCAAATTTAAGCCTCGTGTTGCAATATTGAAAGATGTTACAGACAATATATTGAATGACCCAGAAAATATCAAAAGAAGATGGAGGGAATACACAGTGTCACTGTACCAGAAAGAAGTGATTGGTACAGAAAAATTTCAGGAAGTACCATATGAGTAATAGGAGTCAATGGTAATGAAGGAGGAAGCCGAAGCTGTATTGAAGGCATCGGCAAAAAATAAGGTTCCAGGAATCAATGGGATACCAACTGACTTGTTTCAATTGTGCTCACCAGTCTATGCAAGGAAATTTGGAGGACAGCTGTCTGGCCAATGGAATGGAAGAGGTCCATATTTGTTCTCATTCCCAAGAAAGGTGATCCAACTAAACATGGGAATTATTGAACAATATCATTAATACTGCTGAAGATCATTCAAAACAGCTGGAACAGTACTTAGATAAGGAACTGCCAGAAGTTCAAGGAGGATTTATAAGAGGCCGTGGCACCAGGGATATCATTGCTGATATCAGATGGATCCTGGCTGAAAGTCAGGAATACCAGAAGAATGTCTATTTGTGCTTTATTGACTATACAAAGGTGTTTGTGTGGAACATGACAATTTGTGGCTTGCATTGAGAAGAATGGGAACCCCAGAGCACTTGATTTGTATTCATGCAGAAACTATACTGCTGCTGTGAAAATGGAACAAGGGAGCACTACTAGGTTTATAATTAGGAAGGGAGTGTGTCAGGGTTGTATTCTCTCTGCATACCTGTTCAATCTATATGCTGAAGAAATTATCCAAGAAGCTGGACTCTACAAAGAGTAGGGTGGCATCAGAATTGAAGGCAGACTCATCAAAAATGTGTTATGCAGATGGCACAACCTTACTTGCTGAAAGTAAGGAGGATTTGAAGCACTTGTTGTAGAAGATCAAGGAATGCAGCCTTTAGTATAGATTGGGTCTAATACCAAGAAAACAAAGATTCTTACCACTGGACCAATAGGAAGTGTGATGATGGAAGGAGAGGAGATTGAAACTGTCAACAGCTTCATCTTGTTTGGATCCACAATTAGCACCCTTGGTACAAGCAGTATGGAAATAAGGAGATGCACTGCACTGGGGAAATCCGCAGGTAAGGACCTCTCCAAATGATTGAGGAGTAGTAATGTCAGATTTGGCCTCCTGTTTATAAAAGCTTTTGGTCTCCAGTCTAGGGTTGCTTTCAGTCTTGGAGAATGAATGGAGTGGCTGGCCAGATTCAGCTAAGGACTGTGTTCTGGTGTTTGGTTGAGACTTGGGTGTGGCTGTTGCTCAAAACTGGGTGTGAGTGGATTAGATTTGGCCTCCTGTTTAAAAAGGCTTTTTGGAACCGAGGGCCTGCAGCAAGGGCCTGGTTTTAATTGTTTTAAGTAAGACATTTTTCTAAGTAGTACAGTAATGGTCTGACAATTTGCTGTAGAAAGGTAACTTGTGGTTGCTGTATGCTAACTGCTATGACAGTGATGTGTCAAATATGATAATGGTTACCCATGTTTGACAGTGTTTGCTGGATCTCCCAAAATAAAACAAGTTTGAAAGCAGGAGTGGCATCCACTTCTGAAATTGCTTGCCTCCAGAAACTCTATGAACTTAGAGAAAAGATGAAAGTTTTTCGTGTTCAAGACTTGAATTTATAGTCACTATAAGTCATATACGACTTGACCACACTTAACAACAACAATGTCATTCTGAAGTGCTGATTCAGGCTCTAGTCTTTCCAATTATAGCTATGCATCCAAGACCTGGACAATGAATAAGAATGACAAAAAGAATTGAAACGTTTGAGCTGTGGTGTTGGAGAGGAGCACTGAACACCCCATGGATGGCCTTAAAACAAACAGACATGTCTTGGAAATGGTGCAGCCGGAGTGCTCTTTGGAAGCAAGAATGATGAGACTGCACCTCACACACTTTGGATGTGTTGCTAGGAGGTGCTATTTGTTAGAGAGGTGATGTTGGGAAGGATGGAGGGTCAGCGAAGGTGACCCTAAACCAGGTGGATTGATAAGGTGACTGCTGCAGTGGGCTCTTGTGTGTCAGAGAGTGTGAGAATGGTGCAGGACAGAACAGAGTTCAGATCTTTTGTTCATAGGGTCTTTACAGGAGTCATGCTCAACCTAATAGCACCTAATAAAAACACACCATATTTACTCTATATAACTGCCTCCATTACTTTTATTGTGAGGATTAAAGGCAGCTCTGGCAGCCTAGCTGGGTAAGGAGTTGCACTACCAAATAAAAGGCAGGCAGTTCAAATCCACCAGCTTCTCCTTGGGAGAAAGGTGAACAATCTCCTCTTGATTTACAATCTCTATAAACTTTTTCAGAATTATTGGTTTTTACAGACTTATTGTGATTTATTGCTTCTGAAAACTGCTGAAGGATCAGCTAGGAGTCAGTTCCAACTTGACAGCCACACAACAATAATTACATCATATTGACTCTACAGAAATGTTAAGAATCATTAAAGAGATAGATTACATAATTATAACAAGATGAGATAAAATCAGTTGCCAAATACATAAGGATATTTTGAGATGTGGTTTTGTTGTGGAGGTTCTACTGAAAGGTTCCTCTTATTTTCACTGCTTTTTAAAATATGGCACAATTGAGTATAATCTGTTTAATTTCTGACAGTACATTTGAAATAGCATCTTATTTTTGTTTATTTTTTTTCATAGAAGCTGGAAAATGCTGCAACTGAGAAGCTAAGCACAAGCTTATTTTAGAGGCAGTAAACACAGCCTAAGGCTCTACTTAAAATTATGACAAGAGAAAGACTTATATGGATTCATACAGCTTTAACTCACTAAAGCACATCTGTACTCTACCTTCGTGAGAATATGTTGAATGATGGAAAAAATACAGAGAAAAAGCAGCAGGAATAAAACAGTAATGGTACGGAAGAGCAGGATGTAATAACTAGCCTTGGTGTCCTAAATGATCTTTAAACTTTTAAACCTAAAGTAGCCCCTGAAGTCTTCTTAAAACCATACAGAAGTTTAGTTTGTTAATAAAGAGCTCTGGTGACCTTGTTAAGTCCACCAGATGGTCAATAGGCGAAGGTCAGGCAATCGCCACTCATGTGATTACTGCCTCTGAAAACCCACTGAAGGGCCGGCTATGGAGTCCTGACTCGATGGTACACAAAAACAACCCTGAGCATTACACTGTTTTAAGACCTTTTTTGACAAGTATTCCCTGATAAATGCTTAGGTTCAGGTAGCATCTCACCCTAACCTGAGTTCCAGACAGGAAGTGCTGGTGGTCTACTGGTAAAAAGTTGTACTGTCAACCCTAAGGAACATGGTTCTAATCCACCTGGGAAATCTCATTCAATTTACGGTCTCTGAAAACCTTCTAGACGGTTGGCTTCATGTCAGTTCCGACTCCACAGTACACAAGAAGTCTCATAAGGTTTTTGCTTAGGGTTCTTTGTTTGTTGATCTGTTTTCGAATGGAAAGAATCTTATAAGTTTATTACTTCCCCTTGATGATTTTAAAGAAAGCTTGCTGGTATAGCCATAGAAAGCTGTGAGGCAACCACAAAGGCCAAGCTTCCACAGGAGAAAGATGGGCAATCCCTTCCTGTGCAACTTACAGCCTCCTAAAAACACCTCCTAAAAACCCGCTGGAGGATCACCTGTGAGTTGGTTCCTATTCCATGGCAATGTGTTTAGGTTTTATTCATGGTTTTAAAGACCCCAAATCAACAGTCCTGTAGTACTGAATCTTGCCTGGGATTAAAGACAGGTAAGGCAGAGGGCATGGCTCTGGGCTCTGATTCGAGAGCACTGTCTAGCAGGCAGATGGTTGGGACAGTGAGCAGAGCTGAACACACTCTGCTCCCTCTCCAATCACCTCTTGCTTTCCTCCTTCAGTTGCCCTGTCAGCCTGATGATTCAATTTCAAGTGGTCACAGTCACTGGAAACCCTAGAAAAGTCGGCTTCACTCTGAAACACCATGAATCCAAGTTGAATGAGCATTAACTGTTTTTTATTGTTCAGTCTAGAAGTAAGAAGCAGCCCAGCACCACCAGATTCAGGGGTTACTAATTCAGTCAATGAAATTGGAAACTGAAACAGCACAACACAAACTACCTTTTGCCAAGGACAATACTAACCATAGCCCCAAATGAAATAAAAAATAAAACAACATGAAACTAGGAGAGCACCCAATATGTTATCTTACTTTGATGTTATTTCTAATTATATTTCATGATGATCGGTGGTGTGGCAACATTGAGATTTTTATCACTTGAAAACCAATGCTCATCTACATTTTAAAAAGATCAAATTTCTCCAACATTCTGATAGCAAACACAGGGCTTTTGTCAAGAGACTTGCACACTGAACACATACACAGAGTTGAAAGCCAAGCTCATAATCTTTGAGAGTTTACATCCCAAGGAATATTCATCCTTGAAAAGGATTCAGAATGAAATCAGTTTGCACTATGTCTGTTCACCATTAGACTTGCAAATTTAAAAGAGAAAAAAGAAAAATCCTAGACATTTGCAACTTCGGGTGAGACCGAAAACAAGATCTAATAATTAGTGTCTATTTCTGAAAGAAGTGCATATTTAAAGACCACAGGCAATTAACAGCCAGGTTGTCCTGTAATCATGTAGAGTAATAATTGGAGTACAAAGTGGGGTTTCATGCAAATCACTTCATATTGCAACTATCACTCTCACTTGCCCCCATGCACGTGATTCAATCAATGGAATGGTTAGTAGAGTCTAGAGAGACTGCTTTAGATTCTGTTGTCGTTTAAAAAGAGTCATATATGTGTGTTTGTATTCCTGGAGGAAAATTAAATAAACATCTCTTTATAGTGAACTTTAAGATATTTAATGGCCTTCATCTCTTGGACCCCTCTGTGATTCTAAACAATGTGAGGTTCTTTTCTTTGTACTTAAATGACAGTAAGCAACATTTCCCAGTGTAAATAAACTCAGTGAAGAAGTCCTGGTAATGCTGTAGGAAAAGTTGTTAATGGATGGACTGTCATCCCCACTGAAGACCACATAGGAGGAAGTAGGCCTAAACGACAACAAAAGATAGTTTGGATTGTAGACAGGAAGACCATGCTGCCTGCAAATCCTGCGAAAACACTAAATCCTCACAATAGACCCTGTGAAAGTTAACAATTGTGAAGTTTACAGGCAATTCCTGTGGAGATGAACCAGAGCTTGCAGCCACCAGGATGGGTTTGGGTTTGGTTCACCGTGTAAAAGAGTGCAACAGTAAAGCCCTTGGCTTCCAATAGGAACGTCAGCAATTCCAAATGCCCATGGGGGGGGGGGGGGGGGGGGGGGGGGGGGGGGGGGGGGGGGGGGGGGGGGGGGGGGGGGGGGGGGGGGGGGGGGGGGGGGGGGGGGGGGAAGTATGGTGATCAGCTCTCCGCAGATAGCTAAGAGATAGTCCTCCAGAGTAATTCTACTCTATCACATATAGCCATCATTTGCTATGTATCTGAAAGCTGGACAATGAATGAATGAAGAATGACCAGAGAAGAATTAATTCTTTTGAGCTACAGTGTTGTAGAAGAGTACTGACTATCTCATGGACAGCCGAAAGAACAAACAGATATAGGTCTTGGAGAAAGTATAGACATAATAGTCCTGCTTGAGAAGGTGAAAAATAGGCAAAAGAGATGACCCTCAAACAGACAGAATGGCACAGTGACTGCAGCAATAGACTTAATTTTGTCAGAAATTAAGAGAATGGCACATGATAGGACAGGGTTCAGATCTATTGGTTCTCCGTGAGTCACATGGTCTCTATGAGTCATAGTCGATGTAACAGTGCCTAAAAACAGCAGCAGATAGGGTCATATGAGTCAAAATTAACTCTATAGCCGAAACAATTCACTCTAATTGTTTTCTTTTCTTTACCAAACATGGATGCACACTACTCAGTCTTTAAGAGACTATAATTCTTTTGAATACACCTTTGCAGAATCCAGCCATTCCACTCATCTTCCCAGTCTGGAAATAGCCTCAGACTGGCTTTGCTCACAATAAGATGTGAGCTGATCGATTGAATTTGACCTCATCTTTAAAAAGGCTTTTGGGCCCAAGGGCCACAGGCCCGACTTGGTTTTAGTGAATCTCCCAAATAAAACAGACTTGGAAGCAGGAGTGGCATCCACTTCCAAAAAAAGCTTGCCACCAGAAAGTCTAAGAACTTGGAGGAAAGATGAAAGTTTTGTTTTCAAGACTTTCATTCATAGAATCACAATGGGTCGCCTACGGCTCTACAGCACTTAACAACAAGACAATTCTTTTGAGAACCAACAGAAAAGGTTTCTCAATACAAGCAATCATAATATATTAAAATACTAAAAAGTTAAAAGATAAAAAAGGTTTTGTATCTAAAAAAGTTAGGGAAAAACCCTTGGCTCTGAATATACTTTGAATAAATCAGCATTACAATTGACATGTAACTGAGGTTTGGAGGATATGTTTTATTTGTTTTCAAAGAATGTTTTAAAAATATTGAATATGTGAGAAGGTAGTTAAGAGTCTATACTGCTCACCAATTATAACTTTTTTTTCTGAGAATTAGAGGATTTAGAGAACAGGCCTGAGATCAAAAAAGTGAACCAACTCTCAAACAGAGAAGAAAGAAGAAAACTGGTTTTCTCCAAGTGATACCTGCCACATGTCCATTGAGCCTAATATCTTTGCTCATAGAAGTCATCAAAGAGTAATAATTTAGTTATTTACTGGAAAAGCAGCTAAGGTTTTGATCCCAGATTTGACTCTAAGTCCCATGGCTTCAGCTTTCCAGATAATCTTTGCCTAAGTGATAGGGATTTGAAGTCAGATGGTTCAAATCCACCATTGTCTCTGTGGAAGAAAGATGGGCAATCTCCCCCACCCCATCCCCATGCAATTGTATAATCTTTGAACTCATTGGAAGGTCAGCAACGAGTCCGTTCCAACTCAACAAAACACAACAACAACAATAAAAGTATATAATTAGATCACAGAAATTCTGCTTAAAAATTACAAATTGCTAAACAAAGCCAGTAAAACAACATTGCAGACCTACTTAATACATTCATTTAATTCTTACTTTGCAAAAATCTACTTAGAACCTGTTTTGCTGTGCATACTTCCACCCCAAAAATACAGTAAAGTATTATTTTCCATTAAAAACTTTACCTACATGAAGCTTCCTGAAGCACGAACATAATTTAACTAGTAAGTTGGAAGACTAGGGGAAGTGGGGGAAGCTAAAGGTCTCTCTCTAACACATTTATATAAAGTTTCCCCAGTCCTCTGATATCCCTAAAAAGTTTCTTAAGAGACCTTAAAATGAATAAATAGTTGAAAATGAAATTCAAAGTCAAATCAAAATGAATGTCAGTGATGCTCAGTTAGCAACAGCCTAGAAGCTCACCAGCTGTCAACGCTAATCATAGCTCAGTTGTTGACTCACTGTGTGACCTATACAAGTACTGTTAACCTCTCTGATTTTTGTATGCCAGCAATAAAATAGCATCACAAACTCCTCGAAGGTCTGATGTGAGTTATAACTCAAAGATACTGCTATGGCTCTACTTTGGAGGATAAGTGTTAAATAAAGTCCAAAATTATAAGGAAGATGATAGGCTGCTCTTCAGAGGACATTTCCATCTCTCTTTATGCAGTTTCAGTGCTTTGAGGAAACAGACTCTGAAGAATCAAGTTAACCACACACAGTGGTTAAGAAAAGTTCAACTGGCCTTATCCAAAATGCAGAGTCTTCATCAAGCTTTTGATATCAAACACAGTCCCAACAAATTCAGCTGTACTTTTTAGAAGAAAACAGTTCTTCCAGGAATCAATGTACAGGGTTCTAAACAAGAGAAGTAAGTCAATCTCTCTGTCTCTGGCCTAAACTCTAAACAAGATGGCTCTTATCAAAAGAGATACAGTTCATGTTAAGTAGATCCAAAAGTAAAGCCAGGACACAGATGTATTGAATGGATACTTAACAAAAGTTTTCTCTTCCAGGGAACACCACTATATTACCTAAAAATTAGGTGGATACACACCGTGGGGCTGCAAGACCCTGTAATACAAGAGTCACTACAGTAAAAGGACATAAGTCCCCAGCGATTACAAAAGATTGACACTCTATACTGTCCCACTTTGAACCATAATGTCAGCAAGAAACATACCTTCATTGTTCTAAATCTTTGTGCTTTAGGGAGATCTTCCCCCCTCCCCCTTGTTCTTGTAATGTATTGTGGAATCGGATCTGACTGGTGCAGGAAGAGATTGATGCTCCTTCTCCAGCGAAGTATCTGGTGGATTTGAATCACATGCCTTCAGGATTGCAGCTCAGCTTCTTGCCACTAGGCCACCAGAGCTCCCTTTGCTTTAGAGGTTTCACATTACACAAATTAGTTAACTGATGAATACACAGCTATGCAATGTACTTAATACTTCAATCCAAGACTCGTAACTAGCCCATTTTATATACAGTTTATACACACAATTTATATCAAGCTCACTGCACCAGTTTCCAAGGTTGTAAATCATACCAGAGGAGATTGCTCATCTTTCTCCCAATAAGCAGCTAGTGGATTCAAACCACCCCTAGAGAGGCGTCATCTCTGGATTAGCAGCACAGACCAGGGCCTGTGAATCAGCTATGAATCAGGCAGACATTGCTATCAATGACTTAAATATACTAAGTCATTAATGTACAGCACAAATATATAAATAAGCCTGGGAGTAAAGTGATATCCTTACTTCATGAAGAAATTGGTCAATATTTGCACACAAAAACAGAGCTGACAAAGCATAGGCAAATGTCACATAAAAGATACAATGAAGTAAGTGATTTTTCATTGGGGGAAGGCATTACGTAGATTTTACGGTAGATTTTACTGCTACTATAAATGACCATCCAATTGTTTTGCTACTGTTTTACAAACATTTTAATCTTTGGGGCTAGCAACCAATAGGAATCACTTTATGAGGCTCTCTTACAAATGTATTGTGAGAGAGACATCAAAATTACAAATTAAAACAGAGTTCTCAAAATTCCTGTGGATTTTAATTATCCAGGCATAACTGTGCCTCTCATTAGCATAAACATTTTTCTTCTTAGGCCATGATGACACTAACAACAAAGGCAATAGAGGCTTACCTATAAAAACACATCACTACTATTTTGTTTTTCATATTCCTTTAGTCATATAACTGAAAAAAGAACTATAGTGTATAGTAAGCCATGCATAGGCATGGGAAATTGTTCTCATTTATAAAATGAGATACTGTTTAACAATGTATAAAGATTCTGTCATTAATGACTATTACTCCATCATATGTTCAAAATGACTGACTTTGGGAAGAGTAAAGCTTCTTTCCATTGCACCTCACACTAAAATCATGTATGAACATTCATATTTACCACAAAGAAAGCCACATAGATAGACATATAACAATAACAATAACGCTTCACACTGAAAAAGAAATCTTTACTTTCATGCTCTAAAGACCAGCATATGTAATGTGCAGGACAAAACGGGAGGAAGTTCACAGGCCAAGCTTTGAGAAGCCCTCCATGTTTATCAGGTTTCACCTCAGAGATGCCTCACAAAGTCAGTCAGTTTCAAGGTGGGTAATGGAAAGAAGAAACCTAGCATGTGTTCCATGAGAAGGACCACTCTCAAACCTAAATAGACCTGTGTTACATCAACCACACTGTTGTTGTTGTTATGTGCCGTCGAGTCGCCTGCGACTCATAGCGACCCTATGTACAACTTTTCCAATTTTAGTATATGTGCTGCCGAAGCGAGCAGGAAATCGTGATCAACCACACTACTAAAGTGAAAAAAAGAAGCCCACGCCATCTCACCAATGTTTCCAGTCAGGACCTAACTGTTGAGTTTAAGAAAGTACTCTTAATCTGTAACAAAAGGAAAGGGGAAAGAAAGGAGAGAAAAAAAAGACTGATATAGCCTAGGTTAAACCCTTGTCCATCCACCCTACGATGTTGGGTTTTTTTCCTTGTTGTGTCTCATTTTTTAATTTTGTCCTCACTCTCCTTTACCATCTCTTTCTTTCCATCCACCTGAGGAACCCTACATTTATCAAGCTCTATTTATGTTCTTCACTAACATTTCCAGCTCCAAAAGCACTCAAACGTCCTCTCTACTAATTTAAATTCCTTTCTTCGGCTATTTCATTCTTTCCTAAACCTAGAATTTGAGGATGAGGGTGGGGGGTTAGCATTCTATCTGAAAGGAAAACTAGGCAAGGATCTCTGAATCCTTTCCCACTCACAGTTTATTATTACTAACTCGATCTGTCTGAAGTAGTGAAGTACACTCATGATGATCTCTGCAATATCTGCCACAGAAGTGTTTGCTTGTTCTTGGTCTGGTGTCATTTCAGACATTGCTCAAAAAGAAATAAATAAATAGATAAAATTTTTAAAAATCACAAGCCAAAAAACTCTGTCAAGTCGGAACTGACCTTCCACTGGATTTTCAGAGGCTATCACTGACAAGGGAGATTGCCCAACTTTTCTTCTGAGGATTTAAACCACGGAGGTTCTTCCTTTGAGTTAGTAACGCAGCTTCCTACACACTATCCCACCAGAGGGTGGTCACTGTTAGATGCTTCTGAGTCAACTATGACTCACAGCAATGAACAACAGATCTATCATGTGCCAACCTAATGATCTCCAGTATGTTTAAGCCCATTGTTACATTTTTAAATAATATCCTTATCATAATAATAATAATACCAAATCTTGCTATTAAAAAGCTTAGATTTTTACGGGGGGAAAAAGATTACTGAAAAATAGGTGAAACAGTACAATAACAGCAAACTGTAAGAAATTTGAACTAGGCAAAACGGTGCCTCTCATTAGCATAAACATTTTTTCTTCTTAGGCTTTGATGACATTAACAACAAAGGCAGTAGAGGTTGCCTATAAGTCAATTAACCAAACATATCATCACTATTATTTTCTTCTTCATATTCCTTTAGTCAAATTCATAACTGAGAAAGAACTATAGTGTTTAGTAAGCCATGCAGAGGCCTGGGAAATTGTTCTCATTTTTAAATATAAAGTAATATAAAAGAGACCGTGGAAGGCTATCATTGCTGGTGACAGATGGATCTTGGCTAGAAGTGTTTCCAGCATGAAGTTTCACCATCCTTGCCCATGAGAAGTGGTAGGTTGCTTATAATTCACAATTCAGCCTCCTGACCTTTCGCACATGACTGATCTTTAAGAAGGAAAATTGAGATGCCTTTGGAGACATAAGTCACTTAAATGTAGGTGAGGAGGTAAACCAAAAAAAAAGAACAAACACACCCACTCTCACCAAGTCTACTCCAACAGAGCAGATGCTCCACAGTTTGCAACGCTGTAATCTTTATGGAAGCAGACTGTCATATCTCTCTTCCATGGAGCAGCTAGTGGGTTTGAACTACCAACCCTTTGCTTGCATCTGGGGATTTAACCATTACAGAACCAAGATTCCTTGAGATCATCCACCAAACCCCTAAATATTTAACTGAGTGGGTCAACAATGTGGACTGTATCTGGAACTGCAAACTTCCTCCCCTGAGGCAAACACAATAAAAAGATGTTGGCACTCATCTTTTTTCCCTTATCAGTTTCCTCATTTGGAATTAAGGCTGGTGGTGTACTCTACAGGGTCATGTACTGTTAATTCAAAGGCCATGCATGCCTCACTAGTGGCTTGAATCTCTCGTGTAATTTACAGCTTCCAAAAATCCAATGGATGGTCAGCTATGAATCTGACTGAATGACAGGGAGAGAGAGTGAGACCTAAAAGAAAAAAACAAACAAACCAAAAAAAAGCCTCAGACAACCTTCTCCATATGCCACAATGATTGTGACATTACCCCATCTATTCTAAAACTAACATATTTACTTCAGGAATTGTTGTTGTTAGATGAAGACAAGCTGACTGTGACTTAAGTGACCCTATGAGCAGCAAATCTGAAATTTGTCAGATCCTGTGCCATCCTCCCCATCTCAGACACAGTTGAGCCTATTGTAACAGTCACCACATCAATTCATCTTGTTGTGGATCTTCCTCCCTTACACTGACCCTCTTCCTTTTCCAAGCATGATGTCTTTCTCCAAGGACTGGTCCCTCTTAACAATATACCCAAAGTATGTGAGACAACAGTTTCATTATCTTTGCCTCCAGGTAACATCCCAGGTTCATCTTCTCCAGGACAGAACCTTTTGTTCTCTTGAAAATCTACACAATATTTTTCTCTAGCACCACAACTCATTAATTCTTCTTTAGTCATCCTTAGTCATTGTTCAACTTTAAAAGGCACAGCAAGCAACTGAGAGAACTATAGCTTAGATCAGGCACAACTTGGTCTTTAAACTGATATCAATGTTTTTCAGTACTCTGGTGAAGTCCCTGACAGCAGGATATCCCAATATGATACTTTAAGAGTTGTTGTTATTGTTGTTACGTGCTGTTGAGTCAAGTACGACTCATAGTGTCTTATGAACAAAATACCTGAACCTTATTCTATTCTGTGCTATCCTCATACTTCCTGGCATACAAGAGCCCATCACAGAAGTCACTGTATCAATCCAGCTGGATGAGGGTCTTCCTCTCCTTCACCGACCCTCCACCCTCCCCATTCCTAACATCATGTCCCTCTCCAAGGAATAACCCCCCACCCACCCAGCAACATGCTCAAAGTGGCACTCCAGTTGCACTCTCTCCAAGACATATCTGTTCATACTCCTGGCAGTTCATGGGATGTTCAGAGCTCTTCTCCAAAACCACAGCTCAAATGCATCAATTCTTTTTCTGTCATCCTTATTGTCCAACTGTCATCATTGCCATGCAATTCTCAGATGCATAGTGATCAGAAAAACTATGGCCTGAATCTCACACACACACACACACACACACACACACACACACACACACACTAGTCCTCAAACTGATATCATTACTCCTCAATAATTTGGAGAGATCTCCAACTGTAGATTTTCCCAGTGAAATGTGTCTCCTTATTTTCTGACTGCTGGTTCCAAGGGTGTTAATTGTGTATCCAAGCAAGATAAAGCCATTGACAGTTTCAATCTCCTCTCCATCCATCATGATGCTGCCTATCTATTAGTCCAGTGTTAAGAATCTTTGTTTTCTTAACATTGGGATTACTTCAAGAGTTGTTGTTATTGTTATATGCCATCGAGTCACTTGAGACTCATAGCGACCTTATGTATAAGAGCTCTAAATGCCGTAAAAATATGGAGTGCTTCACGAATTTGCGTGTCATCCTTGCACAGTAAAAGGGTAAAAATCTCTACATTCATTTGGATCAACCATGGACACTCTTTGCCTAAGAAAAATATTAATAGTATGGCTGCATGAAGAAAGGCAATTAAAAAACAAATCAACACCGTCACCTCTAACTCCTGACCTACCTCTAGAAAACCTATTTGGAGCCTACACAAAAGCCTTGACTTCCTTACCTATCAAATTCTGAACCAAACCCACTACTGTTAAATCACTTCTAACTCAAATCCATCAGGTTTCCAAGACTGTAAATCTTTACAGTAGGAGAATGCCCATCTTTCTCCCTCAGAGAAGCTGGTAGACACAAGTCTGTCCTGGAGAAGGTGAAGAAACCGAGTTGTTAATTGGAGGCAAGAAATGTTGAAGCTCCATCTCACATACTTGGGCATACTGCCAGGAGGAAGCAGTCCTTAGAGAAGAACATCATGTTTGGAGGGGTGGAGGGACAGTGCAGGAGAGGAAGACCCCAGATGAGATAGACTGGCAGAGCAGCAGGGCTTATAGGTGTAGGTGTATCAGAAATGGTGATATTGGCTCAGGATAGGATAGCCTAGGACAGGACTCAAAGCTACTGTGCATAGGGTCGCTATGAGTCGCAGGTGACCAGATGTCACATACCAACAACTCCAATACTTGTATACAGTCCTGAATAAAGATCACTTTGCAGAAAAATGAAACAAGCCTGGTCATCTTTCACAAACTGTAGTCAATTAATGTTCAGCAAAGGGATGGTTTTTACTTATCACTGAAGTCAGGAAAATTTTCTCCTCTAGAATGGCTTTGATTGGCAGATATTTTCTTAGAGAGGACAGCTAGGTTAAGGGTGGCCCGTAGTCATTTTATGTCAATGTCTCAAAACAGGGCTCTGTCTTTTTTTCTCCTTGTGTTTTTTCTTTTCTTTCTGCTTTCGTTATTGATTCACAGGCCCCTGGCCGCACCCCACACATAGCTACAAGCCATCTGCTACCTTACATTAAAATATCAGTTCATAGTGGCTTAAAAAGACAAGGATCACCACAAAAGAAATAACACAATTGCATGATGAACATCTTATTCTACTTGTTGACTGGTCTGTAGTGATTTTTCTCAACCAAACTTGTTAGCATAAAATGATAATTACAAACTGTTGGTATTTCATTTGTCTGTTAAGTTGGTCAAAATGTCTAACTTAGGATGGATAAAATAGCAAAAATGTCCATGAATCAATAAGCTCCTGTTTTACCTTGATTTTACTAATAAAGTCTACCTGACTTGCCTGCATTCAGCAGTTATCTTCTACTTATTTAAAAGTAAGAGCAATTATTATAGAACAATCAAACCAAAAAATATGAAACTGTGTTACCTAGGAACAGTTACAATATAAACTCTGAACATGCTTACTGTGGTTAAAATACATAGACCACATATAAATTTAGCAACAACTCATAATATTAGATATCATGACCTTTGTAATTGACATTTGCCAGTATTATTTCAAATAACACTGGTAAGGAACATGTAAACCAATCCTTTATGCCTATGTCCCAAACAGAGCTGTGTTTCGAGAACAGTGTCAAAAGAAGCAGCAATTTTTCACACTGTTAAGGAACTGGTAGAAAATAGTGTGAAGATTCCTGAAAAACTAAAAGAAGAACTCTCGTATAACTCAGCAAGAACTTAAAAGAAGTGATGTGAACACCAATACTATGAATACCAATCTACACTGCAGCTGTGATTCCAATAGACAAAAAACGGCAACAACTTAAACGTTGCTCATCATCAATGGATGAAAGGGTAAATAAAATACAGGACAAACACGCAACAGAATATAGTAGGAGAAATGAAGCCATGATACGTACTATGAATACTGAAGATGGGGGACATAAATCAAGTTATAATAAGACAAGTGTTATACAGCCTAATATAAAATGACAAGATGAGTAAATGTATACAAACCAAAGTTTGTTAGTTGTTAACAGGGCAGAAGGCAGAAAGAAAGAGGGCTGTTTGTGGGGCACTGAACTTTTGCTTACAGTGACGAAAAATTTGGGATTCATCCAGAATAATGGTTACGTACAGAGTCACTTAATATAAATGATATCATTAAACTATAAATGTATAAAAACTTGAATAGGCACATGTTATGTGATTATGCAGTCAATAAATGTGGTATCATTAAGCTGTACACTTACCAAAAACCAAATAAGCCAATGTTGTGTGATATGTACTTCTACTTTAAAAAAATGAAAAGAAGCGGGGGAGGGCTGGGCGGGGAGAGAAGTGCAGCAATGAATGAATGGAAATCCAAAATCTCTGTAAATGCTCATTAAAATTATTTAAAAAAATAAATAAAGCTAAAGAAATACAATTAAGTTTTACTTATTTGTATTGAATCACCTAGAATTATTTTCTCCCTAAAAATAAAGATATCATCATTCATTTTACTGATTACAAAGATAATCAATGTTTATCATAGTACATCAAATGCTGGTGAAATTATTTCATCTCTAAAATAAAATATTTAATAACTTGGTGTAAAAAAAAATAAATAAAAAGAAGCTGTTTATATTTAGCCAAACATCCCTCTCATAAGACTTTTTTCTTGGTTTGACAGTTTAGGATCATGATTTCAAGACACATCCTAGTTGACTGGCCTAATTTCATGCTTCTGTTTTACTTTCTAATTAGTTATATTGTACTTGGGGAATTAAAAGTTTGCACAACATACAGCAGTGGTCCTCTATTCACCTGGAGGAAAAGGGCAAGAGTGAGAGTTAGGTAAGAAAAGGCAAGAATAAAATGTACGGTTGATTGGCTCTGTGAACAACTGGCTCCTTTATCATGCTAGCCCTGGAATGGTGCTCAGCTATTACTACCGATCATTTTGATCAAAACATATACGGATGAATCCTGCTTTCATAAGCAAGAAAAATGCAAAAGAGATTATCATGAGATCCAAACCTTTTTTTTAGAGCTATCAAGCTCTGGAACTACTAACCTGAGATACCCTTTAAACTTTACAGCAAAAAATATCTGCTGAAATCTTCTTTAAACCAAACAATAGTTTAATTAGAATAGAATATTTGCCTTGAGGACTAGAGGTTTTTTAAAGAATTATCTATTTTGGATCAAACTGGCAACAACAATTAGAAAGGTTAGATAAGAGGGTTAGGGGGCAATGAGTTTGTGTTAGTAGAGGATTAATGCACAAAAGGAGTATAAGAATGGTTACACAACTTGAAAAATGTATGCAAGGTCACTGGATTGTACATGTAGAAATTGTTTAACTCTTTTGCTAGGGATTTTCAAACAATAAAGAAAATTGTATTTAAAAAATACATAAGTAAACAGTGAATGAAGCGTAGCCAATGGGTGAGGATACTCTTAACAGAAAATCAGTCAAATAACACCTGCAACATACACTGCTAGGCAAACTTCAAAGATAACATGTCTACAGTTTAGAACAACAAAGATTAATATAGTCTATTCAAAGTTATCTATCTTTAGGATGAGAACACATAAAAATGAGCTTCTTTTCTTACACTATGTGTTCTTAAACACATAATTTAAAAAATAAGTGTTTCTAAAGTCACCATGTTCCTTGTTGTTGTTTGTTGTTAAATGCCATCAAATCGTAGACAACTCATAGCGACCCTATCAGTCCTTTCTCCAGGTTCAAAAGAGGGCGTTCTCCTCCCATAACCACTGGTGAGTCAGCTATGGGTTAGTTCCAATTTAGTGGTACATAACAACAACAAAAGTCTTATGTGCATTCAGGATATGAGATTCCAAGCAAAAAAGCTACAACCCATGACTTAACTAAAAACAACTCATTGGCATCCATCAGAATTGACTCGGTTATCCCTCCTGTGGGTTTCTGTGACTGCAGATAGCATGGGAAGAGAATGTTCATCTTTCTCCAGGGGAGCCATCAGTGGATTCAAACTACTAGGAAGGCTCAGCTTTGAGGTTAGCAGCACAATTCTCTAAGAACTATGCCATCACAAATCTCTTCCACTGCTTCAACATGACCAAAACGTAAAAAATAGATAATTCAGAGGTGGTCTACCTATAAACATTTCTCAAATTCTTTCTCCTCCATCTGTGAACGATTCAGTAGTACATCACCCAGGTAGCATCATGAAATACCACACTAACACTGAAGAAAAGGAAACCCAGTATTAAATACTGAGGTTGTTACTGGCATTTCAAGCCAGAACAGAATAAGACCATTCAGCTAAATCACTTCTTGGCATCATGTCAAAGTATGGGAAAGCATATTTACAATGCAAAGAGAGAGGAAAAAAATGCAAAAATGAAACTAAACTGTGCACATTAATTTCCTTGAAATTTTTCTACCAATCTTATTGTCATAACTTCCTCACTACTTTTTACCCAAAACAAGGTGATACTTTGGTAAATACACAGTTAAGAAGTAAAATCATGATTCTGAGTCAGCCCCTCTGTGTAGGCCCTTTCTTTCCCACTTCCTTATTCATCTGCCTGCCTTCTAATAAGACAAAATTTTGGCAGGAACACAGAAGGTATCTAGAACATTTAGATGAGCTAGACAAGGCAAGTCTAAATGAACAAACCCTGGCACTGATACATGAAGCAGTCTCGGGGAACTACAGGGCAGGGAAGAGACTAAGGGGAGGAAGGTGGCTAAATAAAAATTTCACTTTCTGAAAAATGTGATACACACAGTGGTCAAGAATTATAAGTGCAGTACTCTAAATTAGTGTCTTAGAATCAAACAGGAGTTTCACCAGAAATATCTAACAAACCATTAGCAAACTCAGGCAACATTCAGAGTTGCTCACCAGATTTAAGTTTCTTATTACACACAGCACATGGATAGTTACTTACTTGCTTCCTCCTGTAATGAGTAAACTGAGAGAGGCCTAGAACAGTGGCAAGAGCTCCTCCGCCAACCAGAACCGTCCCTTTCACTGCCTTTTGAAATGCCATTTCTTAGCCTACAAAGGACCAGGGAAAGAAAAAACAGAAGTTAGTTAACTGGGCTTTGTGTTGCTCCACAATTTCAGTAATTAAAAGAGACTATGTAGATTACCAAATCAGGTTAAACTAAAAAACAAAACAACAGCAACAAAAAAGCCATTTTTTTTATTATACCAGTTTATTTACAAAATTTGAATACCTGTTTCTCACACAAGTTCCTTTCCATTTCCCTATCGCCCTCCCATCAAATTTTGCAAACTCATGGTTAAGCCCCCCAGCCCCCACACATCCTCAACCTTCTGCTTCCACCCTTTCCCGCTTGTCTCCTTATTTTCAATCTCCAATAATGGTTTTATATAGTACAATAATGCCAATTTTATACCACAATTCAAAATCAAACCAACCCCCAAAAAAAAGTCTAAACACAGAAGCTGATTATAGAAAAGTTATCTTTCAAGGGGATTAAAGAAAGAAAAAGCAAATTAAGAGACAACTGAGGATAGCTAAATAGTACAAAGTCAAGAGAGCAGTGAAAAGAAATGTCATTGTATATTTGACAAAACTATATGCTGTACTTGCAAATTTGTTCAACAGCTAATCCCCTCCACAAGGAGAACCGGTAGAAGTCTCCGTCACTCAGCCTGACAAAGAACCTCTTGCCTGCCTTTGGCAAATGTTTAATATAAATTGTGGTACAACTTCTGTCCCCAGTTTTCCTGTTCCCTAATGAAGTTCTCACCACAACTGAAAGGCAACACACATCTTTACTGCTAGGAAGGGAAAAGGCAACTCTTCACAAAGTCAAAGGAAAGCATGCCTTGACACCTTCCTAAAGTCACACATTTAATACTTCCTTAATTCCCTTCATAGAAAACTAAGGGGAGAAAGTTGTCTTGGTTAATAACATAGCTGCATGAAAGAGGGAAAACCCATTGGTTCAAAGTTCCTTTCCTGCTCACGAAATTATTTCTGAATAAACGTCAACAACTCTTAGCCTTTAATTACGTTGCTTAAAAAAAATATTTCCATGATTGAATGTATTTTTTTAATAAAAATTATTCTTTAGCTCAGAAACTCAAACTATAACAGAAATAAAAATGCATTAAAAATTAATATTATGTACACACACAAAACATCTCTCATCAATCACTATTCTATTAAATAAAAATATTACAGTGTATGGTCACTTAAAAAATACATCCAGCTTAAGATTGATACTGAGTAATTTGACCTGCCTAAGACTTTCTGTTCACAACAGTAAACTGGCACACCCAAATCTTAAGATAAGTCAACACCCTATTTTCCTGTATAGGTGGAGGTTTAACTTGTCTAGACAACATACCTTATACCCTGCAAATCTTTCATGACTCAGAAATTTATTAATTCTTTGACTATCTTAATTTTTTTTATTAAAAATACTAAAGAAAATACACATTAAAGTCTATAAAAACCGGAACTTGCATAATTAAGAAGCCTCTCAGAGCAGAAAAACTCAATTATTTTGCACAAAAGCAAGAGACAGAAAAGTAGTAAGATTGAATCGGATCAAAGGACATTTTCAAGACCAGGAAAAAACAAGGCTGTTTCTTCAAGTTCAGGCCCTTACAGGTTTCATTGTACTATTTTAACATAAATTTCTATTGTTGTGTATTGTCTAGTCAAAATTGACTCATAGTTGATCCTCCAGCAGGTTTTCAGAGGCTGTAAATTGCACAGGAGAAGAGTGTTCATCTTTCTTCCACAGAGCAGCTAATGGATTCTGACCCATATCCTTGGCTTGGCAGTACAACATTTTACCACTGAGCCACCACCACCACCGCTTAACAACAAATTGTTGTTGATTGCTGTCTAGTCGTGTGTACGACTCATAGCAACTTTATGAACAAAAGACCTAATACCTCTCTATAACTTTAATCATTTCTCCAGTTTAATAGAGTTTCCATAGGCATGTGGTTTAGGAATTGGATGCCACTTCTGCTTCCAAACCTGTTTTACATCTGGGAGCTCCACCAAACACTGTTCACAGAAGCCATTATGGTATTTGATACGCCAATGGCACAAGGTTCAGCATCACAGCAAACCCAGGTTACTTCAGTGCAGCAAATTGACAAAAAGTGATGTACAAAGTAGAAGAATGTTTCTCCAAATATAACAACACTAACACTAATTAGCATACAGTTAAAGTTAGGTCCATTTTAGATGGACAAAAATCAGTTTCCATTTAGTAGATTCTGACTCATGGCAAATTTACATTCATTAGAGCAGAAATGTGTTTTACAAGGTTTGCAGCAGCTGAATTTTTAGAAATAGATCACCAGGTCTTTTACAAAGTGTCGCTGGATAGCCCTTAACGTCTGACTTTTCCATTAACGGACCAGTGTGCTAACGACATGCACCAGCAGGTAACTCATTTTGATGGATAGCATCTATTAAATGTGTTTTTCATAATGATCCTAAATCAAAGAATATCAATGCAATTGATAATTATGATTCTGCAGAAAATTAATTTTGGAATACTACAAATTATATGAGGTCTCATGGCTTAGTGGTAAGGAATTGCACTACCAACACAAAGGCGTGTGGTTCCAACCCACCAGGTGCGCTATGAGAGAAAGATAATCTATCTCCTCCTGTGCAATCTACAGCCTCTGAAAATCTGCTCCAAAGTCAGTGCTCAGTTGGTTACAATTTGATGGTACAAAACAACAATAAAAATAAATTATATATTAAAATATAAATGTTGACGTTATAGTTTCCTGTAGCTTTAAGAAACATAAGGCCCCTGGAATGGATGGGATACCAACTGACCTGTTTCAACTAATAGACTAATAGAGCCCCAGATGTGCTCACCAATCCATGCCAGGAAATTTAGAAGACAGCTGTCTGTCCGATGGACTGGAAGAGGTCCAGATTTGTTCCCATTCCCAAGAAAGGTGATCCAAAAGAATGTGGAAGCTATGTAATAACATATTAATAACACATGCAGGCAAAATACTTCAAAAAATCATTCAAAATGGTTAGAACAGTATGTACATAGATAGGAACTGCCAGAAGATCAAGTAGAATTTAGAAGAGGCCATGGTACCAGGGATATCACTGCTGATGTCAGATGGATCCTGGCTAAAAGTGAAGACTACCAGAAGAATGTCTATTTATGCGTTATTGACTACACAAAGGCATTTGACTATGTGGATCATAACAAGTTATGGCTAACATTGAAAAGAATGGGAATCCCAGAACACTTAATTGTGCTCATGTGAAACATATACCTAGACCAAGAAGCTTTTGTGTGAATAAAGGAAGGGAACACTACATGGTTTAAAATTAAGAAGTGAGTGCATCGGGGTTGTATTCTCTCTCTATGACTATTCAATCTGTATGCTGAGCAAATTATTTAAGAAGATGGACTCTTTGAAGAAGAACATGGCATCAAGAGACTCAACAATAACCTGTGTTATACAGATGACAATCTTGCTTGTTGAAAGTGAGGAGGACTTGAAACACTTGTTGCAGAAGATCAAAGAATACAGCCTTCAACATGGATTGCATCTTAACATCAAGAAAATTCTTACCACTAGATCGATAATGCAATATCCTGATAGGATAAATGGAGAAAAGATTGAAACTGTCAACAACTTCATTTAACTTGGATTCACAATTAACAGCCTTAGTACTAGCCCTCAGGAAATCAGGCAGCATATCGCACTGGGAAAGTCTGTAGTCAGGAACCTCACCAAATTATTAAGGAGCAAGGATATCAGCTCAAGGATTAATATGTGTCTGATTCAGGCCAGGTCTTTCTGATCACTTGTTATGCATCTGAGAGCTGGAAAATGAATAAGGATAACAGAAAAATTTGTCTTTGAGCTGTGGTATTGGAGAAGAGTAACACCACATAAACGTCCCATCAACTGCCAAATGAACAGATATGTTTTGGAGGAAGGATAGTCAGAGTCCTGCTCCTTGCCTCACATACTTCAGGCATGTTGCTAGGAGAGCCTATTCATTGGACAGGGACATCAGGCTTAGAAAACTGCAGAGTCAGCAAAGGAGAGGAAGAAAGACTCTCATCCTAGTGAATTGACACAATCACTGCCACAATGCACTCTAATGTGTCAGGAATTGTGAGGCTGGTGCAGGCTAGGACAGGGTTCAGGATTGTTAAAGATCGTACTTAACTTGATGACACCTAACAACAACACAACATCACAGTTCCCTGTTATCTCAATCCTTTGAATGTATTCCTATATGCTAAATTAATCTTTTCATAAAGATTCTCCCCTGAAAAAACATGTCACATATCCTACTACAGGTGACCTCTTCTTCACTGTCTCCTCTCTACATCAACTATCTTCTCCCAAGGTATTAATAGTGGTTACTTAATGCTAGCCAGGGACCTTTGCCCACCATCCAGTGAATCCTAAGGAAATTTTACTTTGAAGGTTTCACTAATAGTAAAAAAAAAACCCACAACTTTGTATTCGGACAGTATACATTTATCATAGCTTACCACCATTATTCCTAGTTCAAATGTTCACATGAATTCACATTATCATGCTATTAGTCTCAAAAAAAGTCTCTGGTGTCAGTTATCCAAAATATAGATTTTCAAATTTCACTCTCCACACTAACTTGGTTCCCTTAATATGAGGAGCAGATAATCTTGTCCTACCTCCATATAACTAAGCAATGTCCAAGTTTGCCTCACATAGACAGTGGCCAAGTGGTCTATTGAATGTGAGCTTTGTGGCTGATTAGTTTAGTATCCATATTTCTTTCTGGTTGATTATATCACTGATGGCCTCACAAAGGAAGCTACACATCAACACAGTTGAATGAAGGAAAATGGCACCTAACATAGTCAATGAAAACACCTCAGTATCAGAGATGTCATTCATGTTGTTGAATTGAAACTAGTCTTTCCAAATAAGTTCCCTACTTACATTAAAGGGTGCACTGGTGGTGTAGTGGTAAGGAGTTATACTAAAGGCACAGGATTTGAAGCTACCAGTTACTCTGTGAGAGAAAAACTGGTAATTTACAGCCTCTGAAAACCCATTAGAGGGCCATCCATCAGTCAGTTTCAACTTGATGGTACATAACAAAAACAAACGAACAGATTGATCCTGCAGAGGGTTAAACCGGCCTGCTCCTGGAAGGCAAGGATTCTGAAGCTTTGTCTGACATGCTTTGGACATGTTGCAAGGAGGAACCAGTCTTTGGAGAGAGATGTAGTGCCTGAGAGGGTAGAAGGACAGGGTAGGAGAGGAAGGCCCTCTATGAGGTGTATTGATTCAGTGACTGAGTAAGTGGAGGTAGGTGTGTCAGAGACACTAAGACTAGCACAGGACAGAGGAGGGTTTAGGGCTGTTGTACACAGGGTCACTATGAGTCGCAGGTGACTTGATGGTACAGAACAACAACAAAAACCAAAACTCACTAATAGGTTATTATGGGTTTTCTAGATGAATCTCCATTTCTAATCTGCTTTAAAATTCTTTTGCAGAATTAGCAATAACATTGACAATAATAATAGAGAAGAGGTCGCTTTCTTTTAATTTCATAAAATACCCTGAGCAGAGCTCATAGTGACCCTATGAAAAGATCTAAAGCCTTTCTGCAACTCATTTCTCAAAGTTCAGAGTTTCCAGAGGCATGTTGTTTAGGAAGTGAATGCGACTCCTGCTTCCAAACCTGTCTTAAACTAGGAGCTCCACCAAACACTGTCCATCATGGGTAAAACTTATGTTATTTGACACCCCCATGGCACAAGGTTCAGCATCACAGAAACCCCAGGTTACCTCAGTACAGCATATTGACAGAAGAGTGCTGTACCACTTAGAAGAATGTTCCTCCAAAATATAATAAAAACTGATTTTTTTTTCTATATTTTATTAATTTTCATAAACATTTACAGAGATTTTGGGTTTCCATT
>NW_006399760.1:29912275-29919463 GCF_000299155.1 Elephantulus edwardii | reverse complement strand
GTGGGATGGTTTGCTTTCTTCGAGACATTGGCATGTGCTCTTGAGATCAGATGGGTAGCTACCAAACTTGTGCGTTTCTCTGACTTTATGACTTCAGAAAAATGTCAGTTCAGCGCCTGCTAGGGCAGTCTTTTGTTGCTAAAACAGGTCAAGGTACTCCTGTTTAAAGGCAAGTTGATTGCCCAGACGTGTAGGCACTGGGGTGGAGCCAAATGGGGTGGGGCAGGGAAAGTGTTGGGTGATCGCAAGGGCAGGTCAATCACTTGGAGGACCTTGCTCAAACCTCTGCTGTCTCCGTGTGTTCACGACAGGAGTCCTAACTCAAATTCCTGCTGTTTCCTACCCAATGGTTTTCTCAGTGTTCCCTGCCTGGTGGCACTTTATTTTTTGCCAAGTCCTTCAGAGCAGCATGAACATCCTCCTTCATCACCATTGCCTCTTGATCATAAGTTGTTTCTTGAAATTCATTTAAAAAATAATACAAGGGTCAGTAAAGGAAAATGCTGTGTTTGTGTGGGAAAGTATATCTATGATACTCTGTTGACTATGAGAAGTTAATGCTGTAGATCCAGGAAACAAATGCTTTGTTTGTGGTTTATGAAGAATTTTCAATTAAGATTATATGTTAAAGTTTATGATGAACACAGATCAATTAGAGGTTACTTAAGGTAAGAAGGCAAGAAATTAGTTTAAGGCAGCAATTCAAAGTTCAAGTGCCAAGATGGATGTTCTACTTATTTCTAATGACAGTGTTCAATGAACTCAAGACAGGACCTGACAATGGATTATAGGAGGAAGCAGAAAGAGACTGAAAATGACAAGTTTTACTGTTGGTTACTGGGGATTGGCTTCAACATTATTTACAACGTAACACTGAGGAAGAAAAACAGGCTTAAGAAAGATTTCAGGTGAGATTTTTAACTCTGGAATTAATATTAAGATGTGTTCATGGAACATCTACTTGGAAAAAAACAGCAGATGTATACGTGGGTCTAAAATGAACACAATCAGAGCTAAAGATAGGGTTTGAGGCAATCTTCTGCCTAAAACTACAGTTATAACTGTCATTAAAATGAGTTTACAAACAAAACTTGGGTTTGCTGTTTTTCAAAGTTTGAGGACCATTCTTTTGACTGACATTGCCACTTACCTAAATTCTTTGAGAATCCCCATTATAGAGTGACTTCAATGATAAAAGGGGTTGTTCGGATCCTATTTCTTTCTACTAGACCCTGAATGCTCCCCACTATTTGTTCTTTTCCTGCTAAATCACAAGTGGTAACGAGCTACACTACCAATCTGAAGGCATGTGGTTCAAATCTACCAGCTGCTCTGCAGGAGAAGGATGGACAGTCTCCTTCTGTGCAATTTATTGCCTCTGAAAACTTGTAAAGTCAGCTATGAGTTGATTCTTACCTGACAGCACACAACAACAATAACTGCTAGAGAAAGAGAGCATCCCCTTTGCAATTACCCAACAACAGCATATTACCAACCCAGGTATACTTCCAGGCCCTGGAAGTCTCTCGATTTTCAAACTCCCCTTCCCATCTCATTTTCTTCAGGCCTCTCCCTCATTACCCTTAATCATGAAAATGTAAATTTAGCATCTGTGAATATCCATCCAAATGCATGTGTTGCTCCTCTGTGGAAAAGAGGCCAGAATCACATCAGCTCAACAAAGATTCTTCTATCCTTCTGGTTTCTGGTGCAGAAGAATCTTTCTGGCCTCTGGTGCAGAAGATGCAGTGATTTCTCCAATCTCAATGTTCTCCATTAATTTAAGGAAATATTGGAGCCTCTCAGGATTTTTCTTTTTTATGCCAACACAGGAGTTAAGCCTATTTCTCCCCATCTGTTACAAGCATGATCAGTATGGGGGAAAGTTCAGCTCAAAGATCATATTCAGAAGAGTCATTTCAATCACAATCCTCACAACCCTTGAGACATGTGCTCCCCAGCAAGATCCAAAGGGATTACATAATAATCACCTGATGACCTTCCCTGAGAACTCGATGTACAAGGCATTAAAAACACAAAAGAACCCCCAGGATGTAATCGAGAGGTGGCATGTACCATTTAACTAAGCCCAATACCCTAGCACAGGCAGAGTCAAAGGTAGCAAGAGGCTTCTCACACATCGGTTGCACAACCACCCACCTGTGGCTGCACATGGAAACTGCCGCCTCATCTACTCTGAGTCATGACACACTATCAAACCCACAAAAGGAACAGCTCACAGGGCAAGGTCTCCGATGCTACGTTCATACAAATTCAGTCATTTATGGGCAAAAGGTGCAACTATTTGAACTATGAACTTTGTAAATAAACTAATACATATATTTTAAAAAAGAACAGATTTGAGGCATTAGCTATCAAAACTGAAAACAGGTCAAATGGTAGGTGCTTTCAGCTAGCTGTTTCAACAAAGCAATCCCTTTATTCCAATCAACGTGGTAGTAAATTTCATATATATATATATATATATATAGTGGTTGTTAAAAATCACGGGCAGCGAGGAGAGGAGCAGGGAGTCAGTAGGCAGGGCCTGGGCGCTGCAAACATGTATATAAAAATTATTTTATTATAAGAAAGCACAGCATGGTTAAGGCATACTAAGTACATGTTGTGCTTAAACACAGAGAAGTAACAATCAAAGCACATCCTGTACTAGCCCAAAGTCAAGGATATAGTGTTTAGACTGAGAAGCACTCTGCTGCAAATGTCTCCACCCCTAGCCAGGCAGACAGGCAATTCCACACATGTACATCTTACATAGCAGCATACAATTACTACGAAGCACACAGAGAACCCTCAAGGATGCTTTTTTAAAGCTGTCAGACATAAATGACCTCCCCAATAGCAAAACTGTCGACATCCGAGGCACATCACTCTGTTCTTTGGAAGAGTTCTGGCCCATATGCTGAAAAGGACTCATCCTCTTTTGATAGCTTTTAAAACTATTCAAGGCAAGTCTGTGCCTAGCCTGTAATGAAATGGACCCAGAAGTGATCCACAGAAGATTATCCTAATAGAAAGAAGTGAATGGATCAATACTAAGAAAATAGCAGATGTTTTTACCTTTTAATTTTCTTATTTAGCTCTTCCTCAACTTAGCCCAAAAAGCAATAAGTAAAATGACTTTTTTAAAAAGCACAAACAAAACAATGATGGCAATCTTTATTAAGGAACACATCCACTCCTTATGGTTAGTTCCGAATACCAGGTTTTTATCCTAAAATTATCCTAAAATCCACAAATGGAGGATAATCACATAAGTAGAAAAAGGGAGACTAATAACATCATTACACAACCATCAGATTATGTTATTACATAACTGTCAAACTACTGAGAATTATCACCCAACCAAGTTGATATTTTAACCACCACAGGCAGCATTAATGTCACTTGCATCTTTAGTTGTAAATGGCCAGACTTAGGTTGTTAATGCACAAAACAGTCAAACAGATTTTTCACTTTGGTCGTAAATATGAAATGTCATATACAGACAGTAGTCAATAAGTGAAGAGTAGGTATACAATAAACAGGTTGTCAAAGAGCAGACAGAAAGTGTCCGCAGAAATGTTAGAAATGGAACAACAGACTCATAGATTCCATTCTGAATACCCAAAGTTGTGAATGGTGGCTGATTCAAAACCTAAAGCAACATAATCAGGCATCCCCTTACTTTGTCCCTGATTTTCACACCTTATCAGGAAGCCAGGCTTTCTTTACAAAATGCATGTTCTTCTATTTCCAGTTGATTTCTAAAGGAAATGTCTTGACAAAGTCCAATTTAAAAAAGAGGGGAAAATAAATTCTTTTAATAACGATAAAAAAAGAATAAAAATCAAGAAACAGAAAGAGAAGAAAAATACCCCAACGCATTTAAATTTATTTAATTCCTTTCAAGTGAGAAAGAACTTGTCAAGAACTTCCTAACTAGTCTGACTGAGGCAGTTATTATAAGGTCAGTCATACCACTTTAGAACAATCCAACAGCTCTGAATGATTTAGAAAGCAGTTAGGTCAGAATCAGTTCACAGGCTCGAACAAGAGCCAGAGTCTGGGTGCTCAACAGAAAGAGGTGTTGGCAAAGAGCAGAAGTGATTTGAGCTGATTCCAAATGTTCCAGTCAGAGTTCATGAAATGCAAGTAAAAAGCACACACACAGAAAGAGGAGAAAATAAGGTCAACAACTATTTCAAGTCAGCCAATTAAAAGTTTCTTTTAAAAAGTCTCAAATTTTACTAAATAGATCTCTTTAACAAGCAAGTTTTTGTTTTGCTTTTTTATTTTATATACAATGCTATAAACAATTAACACTTAATTCACAAAGTCCTACAAAACAAAAATACATAGAAGGAAGAAGAGGGGTAGGAAAAGGAGTACAAGGTCACATGTCCAAACTCTAGTACTCAATTATCAAGTAAAACTCAACTTAGAAGTACAAAATCAATGAAGGACATTTCCTCTCCAAAAAGATTTCTATCCATTCAGTCCAAAAAAAAATCATCATTTAATTAATAATGTAATAATTTCTATTAGATTAGTTTTCTACAGAATTGATATAGAAAATCACTAGTTCATACACATAAACTTGTTTTCCACTTTAAATTCATCCCCCCCAAAAAATCTGTATATATTCTAATATATGGCGCTCTGGTGGCCTTGTGGCAAGAAGCTCCGCTGCAGTCCCTAACGCGGGTTTGAGACTGCCAGCTGCTCCACGGGAGAAGGATGGACAATCTCCTCCTGTGTGATTAACTCGGTACACAGCAACAACATTCTAATATAGAGATGGAGATGGATAGAGAGATATATAATATATATAGAGAGAGAGAGAGAGAAAGAGATCCAAGAGAGAATCAAGAACTTTTGTTTAAAGTATAAAATCCTAACTTTCATCTCCTATAAAAATATATTTCTATATTCTGTGTCTATAATATATGTAGTTTAGTGTAATACTTAAAGGTATAAATTAAAATGTCCTCAAATGAAAACCTGGAGCATTCCCTCCCTAACATGCCCAACCCTTTATAACATGCCAGTCAGATCAAGAACTGAGAGAACAACATGGCGGTGTTAAGGGCTTGTTGTTCAAAGTGGTTTTCCTAGTCACTGGCCTTGACTTTGCCCTGTGGATGGGCAGGAATAATCAAATAGGCCATGTTAGTCTATCCACAAGAGAACTGAGCAGATTCAGCGGCAGAATTTGATAATCTCACCACCATTAAAAAAGCAGGTATGCCGTGCACACCTTTCAGGACCAGAAAGTCTTGCATCAGCAGCAACCATGATCAAAGCAGAGGAGGAGAGACCTGACATTAGACACAACTGTCCTCAAGACTGCTACTCCATAAAACCAGAGCTGAGAGCCTTTACCCATGTTTGTTGGTGGGCTGAGGAGGAAAGTCATAGTTGGCAGGACTAAAAGCTTTGTAACACTGGCCTAAAGCAGCAAGGCTAGAGGCTGAGGTGCCTGCGATCACATCTCAGCAGCTGTCCTAGACTAATGGATTATATCTTGCAGTCTTTTGACTTCCCCAATATGGTTCTGTGTATTCTGTAAGCTCGTGTAATGACTTTGGACCCATTAGAGCAGTAAGATTAGTGCTGGAATTAATAGAAAGAGGTACAGGAGTGTGGGAGACATGTCTGACCTCATGGAAACTGGCTTTGTGTTGTGATTTTGTTGATGGGAACAGTTCCCCTTTGTGGAATTGGCAGATGTCAGATATAGTTGTCCCGTGCGGCCTCTGCACTTTCTACACATACTTAGTATACCTTAGATAAACTTAGATCAACAAGTAAGTAATGTCTAGCATTAAAGAGAACACAGCAGAAAAGGAGAAAGGATCCACAAGCTTTAATTTTGCCCTGAGGAAGAACTACTAACAATGAACCATAAAGAAAGTTCATTAGTCAAACAAACCAAATTGGAATTATAAAAGTAAAGTCTCCTTTTCCCTCTGCTAATTCTATTACTGGGTTAGGAAAATGGCTGGCATTCTTTTGGTAGCACAGATCCTTTCTAGATTCTACATGTTATTATAGACTCTACTTCAGATCTTCTGTGAAAAACAATGCATTCAAATTTTGTAAATAAATCATAATTTTAAAAAAGAAAGAACAAGCCTTTAATTCTTTTTTAATAAAAAATAAATTGTATACCCAACAATGTTCAAAATGTCTTAGATATTGAGCCTCTCATCCAGACTTTTTTAAATTAAATCAAACTTAACCCACTGTTGTCAAGCCAATTCTGACTTAGAACCATCATCCATCAAGTTTCCAAAGGGTATGAGAGGAGAGGAAAATGTCTATCGTGCTCCAGCAGAATGGCTGAAGGATTCAAATTGCTGACTTTTAACAGCCCCAGACATTATAAACTATTCCACCAGTGAATAAAGTCTTATGAAGTATGACAATGGTGACTGCTGAGAACATCTCAAAGTTTTCATAAGTAATATCTATTTTAGCACAAAACAAATATACTTTAACACAATTACAGAATGGGCAAAAGACTTGGAAAGAATTTTCACAGAGGAAGATATTCAAATGGCAAACAGACACATGAAGAAATGCTCCAAATCACTGGCAATAAGAGAGATGCAAATTAAAACCACAATGAGGTACCAGCTCATTCCAGTAAGAGTGGTAAAGTTTAACAGGGCAGCAAGTAATATATGTTAGAAAGGATGTGGTGAGAAAGAAACTCTTCTACATTGTTGGTGGGATTATAAAATGGTACAACCATTCTGGAAGGCAGTTTGGCGCTTCCTCAAAAAGCTGAACATAGATATTCCACATGAACCAGCTATTCCACTTTGTGGAATATACCCTGAGAATATGAGAACTGAGGCACAAACTGAGACTTGTACAGCAGTGTTCATAGCAGCATTATTCACCATAGCAAGAACATGGAAACTGCCCAAATAGCCAACCCCAAACGAATGGTTTGAGAAATAATGGTACACACAATGGAATACTACACAGCACGTGAGAGCACTGATTTTGCAAATGATTACCTAACTTGGGAGGAACTGGAGAGCATTATGCTGAGTGAACTAACTCAGTCCCACAAGGATAAATATTGTATAAAACCATTATTGTAGAATGAGTATAAGGATCCAGGAGGGGGTGGGAGAGGCTGGAAGCAGAGGGATGTAGATGTGCAGGGGAAAG
>NW_006399760.1:29892814-29911747 GCF_000299155.1 Elephantulus edwardii | reverse complement strand
AATAATATGTACAGAAAAAGGGAACTTTCAGAGAATTAGATTTTTATTTGCCTGGGAAATTTAATTAGACATCCCTTTTGTCACTGTAAAATATAACTGTTGCTGTTGTTGTTGTTGAGTGTCGTCGATTTGTAGACAGCTCACAGCGACCCCATTAACGAAGGTCCTCAACACATGTGTGACTTTCATCCTGTCTCCAGGTTCATAGGGTTTCCAGAGGCAACTTATTACGGAAGTGGATGCCACTCTTGTTTCCAAGCTTATTTCAACATGGGGGCACCACCAAACACTGTCTACCATGGGTAATCATTATCGCATTTGACACACCAGTGTCACAGTTTTCAGCTTCACAGCAACCACAAGTTACCTCTGTATGGCAAATGAACACACCAGGGCTATACAATCTAGAAGAATGTCCAAAAACAATGAAAAAACAGGCCTGACGGCCGCGGATTAAAATCACCTTTGGCTTGGTAGCATCACTTTCTGTCCACTAGGTCAACTGGTCTCTCTCTATGTTGTTGAGTGCCATCGATATGACCCTAAGAACAGAAGTCTTCAACACTTGTGTGACTCTCATCCTTTCTCCAGGTTCATAGGGTTTCCAGAGGCTGGCTGGCTATCTATCCATCTTTTTTTTTTTTTTAATGAATGAAGGAAGACTATCTAATGGTGGCCTAATGGCAAGAAGCTGCACTGCAATCACAAAGGTACACAGTTTAAGGCCACCAGCTGCTCTACCGGAGAAAGATGGGCAATCTCCTCCCATGTGATTAGTTGCCTCTGAAAACCCAATGGAGAGTCAACTCTGGGTCGGTTCTGACTCTACGGTACACAACAATACAATAACATCTAATGAGTGTAGGGAGCTCTAGTGGCTTAGTGGTAAAAAGGTGCACTGCCAAACTCAGAAGCACACAGTTTGAAGCCATCAGCTTCACTGCAGGAGAGACACATAATCTCCCATGTAATTAAGCTGCCTCTGAAAACCTGCTGGAGAGTCAGCCACGAGTTAGTTCCAACTTAACAATACACAATTATAACAACATCATCTAATGAAAGCAGTTCTCTTTCATTCAAGACTAAAAATCCTAAAAAACATCAAAATCATTGTTTTGAAGATGCTTCTTTTTTGAAACTGCACAGATGTGGAATGTACAAGAATGAGGCTTCAAATGTAATAAGCATAAACAAAACATTGAAAAGCTGGCTTTCTTTAACTTCAAAATGCTGATGCCAACTGGTTTTCTTAGCTTTGCTTCATTATTTTTACCACTGAAGTAGATGAAAATGTAAGAATCTTTTTAAAAGTCCAAGTTGTAATTGCATTATATATGTCATTAGAAATGCATTCCTAAGAAATACTTGTTAAAGATAGTTCCAAAATCCTGACATCACCAGAAAACTATGTGTGATTATTATGAAATAATTAGTTATAGCAAAATAATTTTAACTCATTCACTTATAGTATTAAAGCAAATAAAAAAATTAATTCTAACCTTGATTACATCTCCATTACAAATAACAACACATAACTTTAAAAGCAATGGTTGATGGTTACAAAGGAGCCCAGATGGTGTTCACTGTTAACTGAAAGTTTGAGCCTATAAACCATGCCAGAGACAAACATGTAGCAGTCTGCTTCTATAGAGATTAAAGCCTGGAGACCCTTTGGGCAATTCTATTATTGCTAGGTGCCATCAAGTCCACCCCTGTCCAAAGGGACCTTCTGTACAACAGAACAAAATCATTCCCAACCCCATACCACCTTCACAATGTCCACTACGCACAAGCCCATGCTGCAGCCACTGTGTCAATCAATACTGTTCAGGGTCTTCTTTTTTGTTGACCCCCAATATTGCCAAGCATCGTGTCATTCTCTATCCTATACGTCCTCTGTGAATGAGTCCTCCTCATCAAGTTCACGGCAACAAAATGATACTCAGCATCCTCAAGGCTGAAAAGTTCCCCAGTAAATAAAGCTAGTCACAGCAACATTCTGTGGTCTTTATTTCCGTTGTACCTTATTAGAATTTGTATTTAAAATCTGCTTTCAGGCACATCTGACCAACAATCCAGTGCATGTATAAATGTAATCATCAGCAAAGAACCAAGTTACACACTGAAAGAGGAGCAAAGATGTGTTATAGCCAAAGTAATCATGATGATCACATTTGCTAAAAACACGACACATAAGGAAAACAGAACAGAACAAGTGGACAAATAGATTGAGGCAATTTACATTTTTGTCCTTTTTTATTGCAGTTTTTAAGTATTGGTGATTGTTGTTAAGTGCCATCGAATGAAAGACCTGAACACTTGTATAACTTTCATTGTTTCTCCAAGTTCATAGAGTTTCCAGAGGCAAGCTATTTTAGAAATGGACGCCGCTATAAATTTCTTTTAAAAGTAGGTGAAATTAACTGAGCATTTTCTAAATGTTCCATCCCCTCAGTGAAAAAGAAGAAGACAGTATTATCTTCTTTCCTCTTGACAAAAACAATGAGCATTGTTTTTCTCTCTCAGTCATCTTGGCTCCCATAGTCTTGATCATAAAATCTTCTCCTCTCTGCTTGAATAAAACATCCTCTTTCTAGCCTCTCCTTTTGAGAAGAACTGGCACTCATCCTACGTAGAAAATACTCAAGTACTAAGCAACAAAGAGATCCAGTCACAGTGCATGTTATGTGCCAAAATAAAAGAATACCACAGCATTTGACAGTTTAAAATGTAAATACTATACACATGCTAAAATACTGAGTTCTGCTCAATAGTCTCTCTACATCATCATCACTAAAATCTATATTCTCTCCACTCTCAAAACATCAGATTTAAGAGGAAAAGCATCAGGATGTATTATAGAAGATACTAAGAGACTTACCTTGTAATTCCTACTACTTATTTGCTTTCTTATATTGAGATTAATCATTTGAACCTGCTGATCCTCTACCTATAAATGATGTACCAATAGCTAACATATGGACTGAAACATGCCCCACTAAAATGTGTTAAAATCTTAATTCCTGTATCTGTGGGTCATTCCCAGTAGGGAATGACTTTTTCTTTATTACGTTATTGAGGTCAAATCTGTATAAAATGAGTCTTAAACCTATTTACTTTGGAGATTTAAAAAAAAAAAGGCAGACTAGGCACAGAGATGTAAGTACAAAAGTAGGGGTAGACATATGCCCCTGGAACTCACCAGGAAATCAGAGAACATGAACTCAAATTTATTGACAACAAGTAGGAACTGATGCACAGCTGACTCTCCAATGAATTTCTGTGGCTTTAAATCAAGTGGGCGATTACCCATTTGGTGGGTCCTAACTGCCAGAGAAATGTGGCCTGTAGGTCTGCAGCACAACTCTCCCTACACCACCAGCTCTCCTCTCAAGGATCGTGAGGTCTACAGAAGCTGAGAAGTCTCCCCTCCTCCATCAGATACTACAGAGAGAGCACTGGGACCCTGAACTTACGACTTCTAGTCTTCTAACTGTGAGACAATAAATTTGTATTCTCAAAACCCACCATTTTTATTCTTTCTGTTACAAGAGCACTGGATAAGAAGATATTTTAAACTATTATTGGGGTTTTTCTCTATTCTTTAGATGTAAAGATGAAAACTCTTGTACTGAAGCTGGCACTCTTCACATTGTCCCATGTACTTAATTCTTTTAGAAAACTAAGGCTGCCAGTAATTTTTTTCACTCAACAATTATCAACTATGATGTGCCAACAACAAAATATAAAACTGGCAATGGGCACAGAGAGATCCCCGCCTTCTATGAGCTTTATTTGATAGTAGGTACAGTTTTTTTAAAAAATCTATTTTGGATTAAAATTCTTCAAAAATGAGATCCATACTTCATCTTCTTAAATGAAGAATGTTAACCAAGAACACAATCATTTAAAATGACTTAGAGCCAACTGAGAACTGTTCTAGGAGTTCTGCTCTCAAGAACTAGGAACCCCTCTACGTTCAAGGGGGCAATGACTATACAAAGGCTTTTGATTGTGTGAATCAAAACAAACTATGGTTAACTCTGAGAAGAATGGGAATCCCAGAACATTTGATTATGATTAAGCGAAACTTATACTTGAACCAAGAGGCAGTCATCAGACCAGAGCAAGGAGACACTGAATAGTTCAAAATTGGGAAGAGTGTCCACCAGAGATGTATTCTGTCTCCATACCTTTTCAATTTGCATGGGGAAAAGATCATTTGGGACGCTGGGCATCAGGATTGGTGGAAGATTCATCAACAGCCTGCGTTATGCAGATGACTCAACCCTGCTTGCTGAAACTGAGGAGGATTTGAAGCGCTTGCTGCAGAAAATCAAAGACTGCAGCCTTCAATATGGACTGAAGTACAAATCAAGAAAACAAAGATTCTCACCACTGGGCCAATTGGCAGCACCATTATGGATGGTGAAGAGATTGAGATTGTTAAGTTTTAGGTTGCTTGGCTCCACAATCAACACTCTTGATACCAGCAGTAGCTAGGAAATCAGGACATGAATTGCATTGGGAAATCCAGCTGTCAAGGACCTCTCCAGAATACTTGAGGAGCAACAACATCAGGCTGACAAGGTGCGCCTGATCCGAGCTATAGTCTTCACAATTGCATGCTATGTATCAAAGTGATAGAATGGGGATGCTAGAAAGAGAATTAATGCCTTTGGGCTGTGGTGCTGGAGAACAGTGTTGAATGTACCATGGACTGCTGGGAGAACAAACAGGTTCAACCTGGAAAGGATGAAACGGTGCTACTCCCTGGAGGCAAGGATTCTGAAACTTCGTGTGACATACTTTGGACATGCTGCAAGAAGGGATCAGTCCTTGAAGAGAGACATTATGCTTGGGAAGCTGGGGGGACAGCACAAGAGAGGAAGATCTTTAATGAAATTGATCGATTCCGTGATTGGGGTAATGGGAGTAGGTGTGTCAAAGACAGTGAGGTTAGCACAGGATAGATCAGGGTTTAGGGCTCTTGTACATGGAGTCGCTATGAGCTGCAAACGACTCGACGGCACATAACAACAACAACATATATATGTGTGTGATTTAAAAATTAAACGTTTTAAAATATGGCATGGGATCTGAAAAAAACATTATAGTAAGATAGATGTTGGAAGGTTGGAGAAATCTACTTCAGACAGGAAGTCATAGAGGTAATCCAACAAAACTTAATTGATGACTGTCACAGGGATCTAAAGGAAAGGTGTCTTCCACCACTCTGGCTGCAACACTGACAATGACAAGGACAGTGGTTTCTATACATGGTCAGAGGGGCAGGCAGATGCCAAGTCACAATCAGTCTAGCAAGGTATTTTTTCTGAAAGGAGAGAAAAAGTCAATGAAGAGTTTTAATCAGTGCAATGACATGATGGACCCTCCATTTTAGAGGGGAGGAAAAATTGCATCCTCATTATAGCACAGAGGATGCTTCGCAGGGGAACCAGAGAAGCAGCAGTAGTTTTTTGCTTTTCAAAAACTATTAGCCAAGATCACAAGATTCCTAGGTGGAATAAAGGGTATGTTGTTGTTGCTAAGTGTCATCAAGTCGAGTATGACTCATAGTGACCTATGAACATCAGATCAGAATTCTGTCCTATACTCATCATCTCTGACACACTTGAACCCATTCCTGCAATCACTGTGTCAATGCATCTCGCTGAAGGTCTCTTTCTCTTTCATTGATCCTCTGCCTTTCCAAATGTGGTGTCCTTTTCCAAGGAACAGACCCTCCTAACAACTTGTCCAAACTATATGAGACAAAAATTTGTTAATTTTGCCTCCAAAGTGTACTCTGATTGCATTTTCTCCCAGACATATCTATTTGTTCTTTTGGAAGTCCAAAAAAAGTACTCTTCTTCATCACAACTTAAATGCATCAATTCTTCTCCTGTCATCCGTATTCACTGTCCAGTGCTCAGATGACAGTAGATAATTAGAAAGACTGTGGCATGACTCAGGTGCACCTTAGTCTTTAAATTGACATCATTGGTTTTCAAGAATTTGGAAAGATCCCTGACAGTAGACTTTCCCAATATTAATCTCTTAATCTCCTGAGTACTGATACCAAGGGTATTGACTGTGGATTCAAGCAAAAAGAAATCACTGACAATTTCATTCTTTCCTCCATCGATAATCATCTATGCCTACTGGTCCAGTGGTGACAATTTTTTGTTTCCTTGATATTTAGATGTAATCCACGTTGAAGGCTGCAGTCCTTGATCCTCTGTAACAAGTGTGTTCTTGCTTTCAGCAACTCTGTCATCTACATAACACAGGTTGTTGATGAATCTTCTTCCAATCCTGATGTCACCCTCTTTTTCATAAAATCTGGCTTCTCTAATGATTTGCTCAGCGTATAGAGTCAAAAGTTTCGGAGAAAGGATACAGCCCAGATGCATATCTTTCCTTATTTTAAAACCATGCAATGTTCCCTTGCTGTGTTCCAAAAACAGATTCTTAGCCTAAGTACAGATTTCATATAAGCAAAATTACATGTTTTGGAATTACCATTTTTTAGATCAGCACACTAATTTAAAGATCTCTGGTTCAAATCCACCCACTAGTGCCACAGAAGAAAGGCCTGGCCAAGAAACCCAAGGGAGCATCTCTACTCTTTACACATGGTCCCTCTGAATCAAAATTAACTCTGGCACAAAGAATTTAGTTGCCTTTTTTTCTTGTAGCAGTGATTATAATGAGAAAATGAAAAGATGAATAAGGGGCACATGTATAAAGAGAGAAAGTGTTAAAAGAATAAAGCATATACAAAAATTATTTTAAAAAATCATAACCAACAATAAGATTTTATGGTAGGAAAACAAATTCCTCAGAGCTAATCTTGAATAAAATTACCTAATGAACTCACACACTTGAAAAAATACTGTTTCATCCCATTCAGTCTAACAAATCAGTAACAATGAGTAGAGAGTGTCAACTGAGAGAACCTCTCAAATGTCAAGAGCAGGAGTCTTTTTTTTTTACTTTTATTTCCCTGTGGGGCAAGGGTTGTTAGTAGGAATCTCTTTCCTACAACTCATTATATCCTCAACTGAGTTTGGACCCGTACTTGGAAGAGAACTCTGGGCCACATCTCAACAAGCAAAGACATCTGGAACCTTCCTCACCAACCACAAGCTGAAGAGCTATGTGAAACTTACTGACCCAGCTGCGTATGGGTTTAATAGGCAAGAGAGACTGCGTATGATTAATTACAGTTATTTATATTTATGGGTTTAAATCTTGAGGATGCCTAACCTATCCCCATTTGATTTGATAATTTTCCCCCTGTTGGAAACTGAAGAGCAAGAGTCAATTGCCTGAGTGCTGGCGTCACACTGGAAGCTAAAAGGCCACGCATTTCAATTCCAGCTCAAGAAACACTCTAACTAAGCGGATGCAATTCACAAGACCCCAATGGGCTAGTCTCACGCTGTTGTCAGTCAAATCACATAGCTGACAGAAAGCAGCAGAACACATTAGCAATTTCACATTAGCAATTTATGCTCAACAGTCTCTCTTCAACCACAAGTTTTGAGATAATGTTAAACAAAATCCAAAATATTTAGCTCACAGTGTTATCTATCCTCTGTTCTAACCAAGAAGTAGTCAAGGAGACTTGTGACTCACAAAATAGCATTTATAGCAGGACTCCTTTTAAAACTCCCGGTTCAGTCTCAACATATTGACCTTCAGACCCAACCTCACCCAGTGTACGTGTGTCTACCCTCTTGGTAATTACTTTGGCAGCAACACACTTTGTTTCTCAGGCTGTACTGTGCCAAGCGAATGTTTAGTGCTGGAGTCAGTAACTTTTTAACCTTTTGAAAGTTCTCTGGGACCTCAACCTGTTTTTTCAAAGTGGCCATCCAAAATGATGACCATCCCATTGTTTGCATCATTTTACATTTTAAAAAAAGCCAGAATTTATATGCTGATAATAATTATAATAAAATGAAGAAATGTTTAGAAGTGGAACTGGTCTTTAATAAATTAGAAGCTCTAGAGCTGTCTTTGGCGCTCAAGAATTCACTCTTCCTGAGTTAATGAATGCTACGTGGAGACATAGTTAAGAGAAAATAGAGATTTAACTATGAAGTATACAAATATAAATATAATCACATACAAGAAAGATGAGCAATCTCCTCTCCTGCAATTTATAGCCTCTGAAAACCTGCTGGAGGGTCAGCTGTGAGTCAATTCTGACTCAATAACACTCAACAAGATCAACATGTGTGTGTATGTGTGTACTCACAAAATATACATATATGTTGTATATAAATAACCATATGGATGTGACCAATTCTCTTCCTAAACAAACCCAATGCTATCAAGTCAATTCTGACTCATAGTGACCTCATAGGACATAGCAGAACTGCCCAATATGGACAGTTTCCAAAGATGTAAATATTTATGGACACCAACTGTCACATCTTTTCTTCCATGGAACAATGTGGTAGGTTCAAACCATCATCAGCTCCCAAGTGTTTTAACAACTGTATCTTCTAAGAGTTGCTTCCAATTCTTTTAGAGCTTTTAGCCTGGCCCTCTCATCTGGTAGCGCGCACCAGTTCCTGCACCAGAAGCAATGGGATCCTTGTAGTCATAGGTTATGCTCTGGCATATTAACATGACACCACTGACCTCTACATTCACTACAGGAGGCAGCTGGTGAAGTGGTCAGAGACAGACCCTAACTAAATCCCAAACAGTCACTTACTAACTGGGGGACCATGAGTTTTTATTAACATCATAAATTATAGTAAGAATTTGAAGTAATATAAAGTATAAAATTACACCTGCCATCAATTATCAATGTTAACATGTATCATTCATCACTGAGAACTTACTAAGAGCTCTGAACTTTGCACCCATAGTTCATATCAGCCCACATTTTCAATGCAGAACTAGAATGACTTTTAAAAAAGATTGTGGTTAGAGGGTGGAACAAAGGCAGCTAATCTACAGAGGGCCACAACCCTGCTTTGATGAAACCAGCTCTGACCAAGGGAACTTAAAACTTGCAAGCTGGGGAAATGTTTTCCATCACATCCTTGAGGAAACAGTATGGAGGCCTCTTCCGGCATTTCTCTAGCATCTCTCCCCAAAACAAACATTCTTTCAAACAGAACGGAATCTCGTATTTGTGGAATGTTCTATCAAAAATAAATCCCTTCTAGGTGCAACACTCAAGGCAGCTCTAACTCCAGGCCACAGGTTACTTGTTACAGAGGTCAGAGGGAGGCAGCAGGCTCTCTTTCACTTCAGCTCGGGCTCAAATCACGTGGAGTCCACTGTTTGTACATGTACCTCTTGTAGTCACATTTAAAACGTTCCCTATAATATGTCTGATCAAAGGTTTGTGACCTCAGTTCACCCAAGTCACTGGCACAACTTTAGCTCCTCTCTCCCATGTGGTTTTTGTTCTTTAACCAGAATAGTAGTAGTTCTTGGTATTTCTTTTTAGTTCAGAGAAGGGAGAGAATTAACTTTTGACTCAATTACAAACTACTAGCACGCTACTCACCTCAGAAGAAAAAAAAAAAATCCAACCTGAAAGCAAAGTGTCATCAAAAGGATCAACTCTATCAGTCAATATCTTTTGAAGGAAATCAAGACTTTTTTTTTTCAAGAATGTTTCCCTTCTAAGATGATCTCAAGGAGCAAATAAAGAAACCAGGACTTTGGAAGAGCTGAATGACAAGGATCTTGCTTGGCTACTTATACATTGCATACCAACCACTAGCCAATAGTCTACTGTGTTGAACCAACTCATAGCTGACCCTTCTGAAGGTTTTCAAAAGCTGTAAATCACATAGGAGACTGTCTTTCTCCCATAAAATGGCTGGAGAATTCAAACCACCTGTCTTTGAGTTGGCAGAGCAGCTCCTTACACCAGGCCACTGGAGCTGTACCCTGGAGACAACTTTAACTCCCACCACTCTAACAATTCCATCCTTCAAAGACTCTACCATCACCCTGCAATTCACCCTTGACTTCCCCGAGACACCATTTTCAAGCTGTCCACACTCAGGAGTGAGTCACTCACTTCTGCCACTTCACATTTGGCCTTCCCATTCTTCTTGTCTCTCACTGTCTTCTTGTCAGAACTGGTTCCTAGCTGACCCTCCATTGTGTTTCTGAGGTTGCAAATCACAGGAGAGCTTGTCCAGAATCCTCTCTTCGAGCTGCTAATAGAGTTGAACCGCCAGAGAGTTGTCCTTTGGGATAGCAGCACCAACTCTCTGCAAACTCAGTCAATGCTTATTGCTGATATCTGTGTTACATTATCTCAATGTTTTGTTATATATAAATCATCAGTTAATTCAAACGGGATCAAAGAAATCTGCGTTTAAGTGATTCTTAAAGGAATTTGGACTTTTCCATTTTAAAAGAAACTGAATTTTTCAACTATGGTTCCCAAAGATTCTTCATGCCAATTCTGCAATTTTAAGTAAGCACTGGAAAATGTATAGTTACTTATTACACTACCTGAAAACCACATGCATTTGATTTTGTTTGCATTTCTTTGAATATATCACTGAAAGAGCTGGTGATTACAATTCAGCATAAAACAATGACCAGTGAGCAAAATCACTAGACAACTCAGGTAACGAGAGTTAATCAACTGAAGGTAAAGAGCACAAAATCAAGAATGAGTAACATCCTACCTAGCTATGTGGCTACTGATTTTTATTTACAGTCACTCTTCAAAAATACTTTTTCCTTTCTAAGAAATAAAGAGAAGAAATATTAAATTTGGAGCTCACAGAAGTAAAGCAATATATAAACCCATATGCATACTGAATTTTTCCTTCATTCAATATTTATAGGGCACCTACAGTGTCAGACCATGAGTAAACAAAGATGAATAATACATGGTTCCTGCTTTTAAGGAACTCACAGGTTAGAGGAGAAGATTCTAAAACAAATATAAGTGATACAAATAAGGTTTGGACAAGGGGCTAAGGGAGTAATTATTCCTGCAAAGGGGGAAGGGAAGATCATCAGGACACACTTGTTAAAGAAAGCAATATTCAACACAAATGTTGAAGGTTCACCAGGGACAAGCAGCAAAGACATGACTGGTATGAGAGAACACCATTTTCAAGAACAAAGGAATTTAGTATGACAAGGGGAGGAATGCAATAGTATTCACTAATAAGGTAATGAAACTGTACCATACAAAGGAATATGGGTTTGTCCTGTAGGCAATGAATTGTCAATGAAGTCTTTTAAGCAAAGAGAAAACACACAAATTATCTGGTAACCAGATAAGGTGTTATGAAGCCTGCCCTAGTAAATGTATACATGTTACATTAATCCTCACAGTTTTCCAAACGGGATTAGATAAAAATCACATTTGAATTTAAATGACCATCTATCTCCCCTTTTCTCTTTCCCCAGTGTTGGGCAATACACTGAAAGAGCGTGAGGTTGCAGCAGGGAAGGAAACCAGGAGGTAAGATGTAAGACTCAGCAAAGAACCCTGATAGTCCATACTAAGAGCAGCAGTAACAATGTATGAGAAAACACAAAGACCAAACACATTTTGTAGGAAGTATCACAAAAACTATGGTCTCAGAAGCCGTAATGCTTAGCTTCTTCTAAATAGAAGTCCCCTCCTCCAGGGATTATACCACCGTCTTGGCTGAAAAGAAAGACTCAGAGCACTTGTGCTACTGGTCACCTAAGGGAAGTCCCCAAAGAGACCTGTATACTCCATTAGCCACCACACCATCTGCCACACCATCAGGAGATGACCAATCATTTTAAATACTCTGAAGAGGCTTTTGTTCCCATTGACCAACAGGAGCTGCCAAATGACCCCCAGTCAGCTCCCCAAAGGCATCACAGGAGAAAAAACAGCAAATTCCACAACCCTGTTTACCTTATCCTACCAGAAACCAATGGTCCCATTTCTCACCTGCTTACTCTCCTTCCCACTCAACCCTCTGAAATGTATGTAAAATGTATCATCAATAAAATCCATTCAATTCTCGTCCATGAATATTCTTTTTACTAGATTAACCCTGAGAACACAGAAAGATTCTTTTAATCTGAATTCTGACAGTTATCCTAGCATCACCTTAATAGAAGATTGTATTTACCCTCCTATCTTCACTCACTGCTGAGTTGAAATAATTCACAGCTGACCCTCCACTGGGTTTCAGAGCTGTAAACTGGATGGGAGAAAATATCTCTCTTTATTCTCACCTTTCAGTCATTATTTTTTTAAAAAAAAAAAAAAGGCTGTACCATTTGCTAAATTATCAAATTATCAAACCATCTCTGAGCCTGTTGAGAACCACCCCCCTTTCCTGGTATCTTCTCATGATTAAGCTATTAAACAGTTAATGCCTAGCTCCACATACCCTACGATAGGGCAAAGGCCTGCATCTGGGGGTCACCATCACATAAATCAAATCCACTGCCGGTGAGTCAATTCCAACTCATTGCAAGTGAATGTAAAGGTTAGGGTAGAAACACCCATAGGATTTCCAAACCTGTAAGTCTTTGTTCAAGCAAGCTAGGTAGGTTAGATTCATCAACTTTAAGGTGAATTGTGTTGTTGCTGTGTACTATTAAGTTGGAACCAACCCACAGCTGATAGTCCAGTGGGTTTTTGGAAGCAATAAATCATATAGGAGGAGATGGTTCATCCTTTTCCCATGGAGTGGCTGGTGGATTCAAACTACATACCTTTGCATCAGAAGTGCAATTCATTACCACTAAGCCAGGTAGCCTAGTGGCAAGAAGCTGTGCCGCAATTCCAAAGGCATGGGATTTAAATCCCACCAGCTGCTCTGCAAAAGGATGGGCAATCTCCACCCGTGTGATTAACTGCCTCTGAAAACCTGCCGGAATGTCAACGATGGGTCCATTCCAACTATATGATAAACAATAACAACAGAGGTAAGAAGCTGCACTGTAATCCCAAAGGCATGCGGTTAGCCCAGTGGTAAAAGCTGCACTGCCAACCTGAAGTCACTTAGTTCAAATCTACCAGTTGTTCTTCAGAAGAAAGATGGGCTTTCTCCTTCCCTACAATTTATTGCCTCTGAAAACTTGCTGAAGGGGTAGAAGTGAATCAGTTCTGGTGGCCTAACGGTAAGAAGCTGTGGTACAAATTCAAAGGCACATGGTTCAAATACACAGCTGATCTGTAGGAGAAGAATGAGCAATCTCCTCCCATGTGATTTACTGCTTCTGAAAATCCACTAGAGGGTCAGCTATGGGTTGGTTTCGATGTGATGGCACACAACAATAAACCAGTGGTTAAGTGTTTTAATCACTACACCACCTATCCATATCAACTATTAAATCACGTCAGTAATTCAATTCACTCATTGTCACTGAGTTAGAACAAACTTACGGCTGGCATTCCAACAGGTTTCAGAAGCTGTAAGTCAGACAGGAGATTATTCATTTGAAGCACCAAACTCTCTCAGCCTTTGGGTTAGCAGCACAACTCTTTACAGATCACAGCGCCATCCCATCTTTAAACTAAACCCCTGCGCATATCCCAGCAATCAAGGATCCAAGAGGTAGATTATACAGTGACTATAGCAATGGGCTCACGTGTCAGAGATGAGGAGAATGGCACAGGACAGGGCAGGGTTCACATCTGTTTTTCATAGGGCTGATATGAATCATACACAACTTGATAGCACCTAACAACAACAGAGCTAGATTAACAGCCTCTAACATTGTACCTTCCAATTTGTCCTCTTCCTTCATAAGAAATCTTCAAGGCTGTTTAGAATGCTATGCCATTGTTGTTGTTGTTGCTACTGCTGCTATGTGCTGTCAAGTCACCTACAACCCGTAGCAACCCTACATATAGCAGCTCTGAACGCTGCCCTGTCCTGAGCAAGTCTCATTAATTCCAACACACCAATCCCCATCTACCCAGTTACTGTATCAATCCATCTCATCCCGGGTCTCCCTCTCCTGCTCTGTCCCTCCAACCTTCTGAGCATGATGTCCTTCTCCAAGGATTGGTCTGTCCTGACCATGTGCCCAAAGTATGTGAGCAGAGCTTCAAAATCCTAGTGTCCAAGGAGAAACATGGTTTCACCCTCTCCCCAAAACAGACATATTTGTTTTCTTGGCAGTCCATGGTATATTCAAGACTCTTTTCCAGCATCACAACTCAAAGGCATTAATTCTTCTGTCATTGTTCAACTCTCTGAAGTAACTGCGAAGACCATGGCCTGATTTAGGCACACCTTAATCTCTAGACTGACATCATTTTCACTACTCTGGAGAGGTTCCTGACGGCAGATTTTCCCAATGCAATTTGTCTCTTGATTACCTGACTGCTGGTGTTAAGAGTGTAGAGCCAAGCAAGCTGTAATTGTTAACAACCTCAATCTCTTCCCTATCTGCAGAGTGCTGCCAACTGTTCCTGTGGTTCCTTGTCTTCTTGATGTTGAGCTTCGATCCATATTGAAAACTATAGTCCTTGACTTTCTGCAGCAAGCACTTCAGATCTTCTTCAGTTTCAGCAAGCAAGGTTGTGTCATCTGCATAGCGTAGGTTGTTGAGTTTTCCTCCAATCCTGATGGACATTCCTCTTCATAAAGCCCTGCTTCCCCAATAATCTATTCTTCATATAGATTGAAATGGTACAGAGATAGGATGCATCCCTGATGCTCTCCTTCCTGATTTTGAGCCATGTAGTGTTTCCTTGCTCTGTTCTGAAGACTATTTCCTGGTGAAGTATAGGTTTCGCATAAGCATAATCAAGTGTTCTGGAATTCCCATTTTCCTCAAGGTTAGCCACAGTTTGTTCTGATCCACACAGTCAAATGCCTTTGCATAGTCAGTGAAACACAGACATTCCTTTGATACTCTTTGCTTTCTACCAAGATCCATCTGACATTGGTGATAATGTCTCTAGTGCCATAACTTCTTCTAAATCCAGCTTGTATTTCTGGTAGTTCTCTGTGAATGTACTGTTCCAGTCGTTTCTGGATAATCATCAGCAGGATTTTGCTAGTGTGTGATATCTGTGATATTGTTCGATAATTTCCACACTCTGTGAGGTTACCTTTTTTTGGGGATGGGAATAAATATGAATCTCTTCCAGTCAGTTGGCCAGGTATTTGCCTCCAGGTTTCTTGGCACAACCTGGTGAGCACATCCAAGGGCAGCATCTGTTTGTTGAAATATGTCAATTGATATTCCATCAATTCCTGGGGCTTTACTTTTTGCCAAGTCCTTCAAAGCAGCATGAACTCCGTCCTTCAATATCCATCTACTGTTTTCTTCCTCTCATCCTCTCTTGTCTTTGGCACCTGGCTGACTCTTATTCCAAACTCCTATCTGTCCTCATTCTTGCCATCTTCTTTATCTACTTAGAGCTCTGGTGGCTGAGTTGTAAGGAGTTGCACTGCCAACCTGAAGGAACTTGGTTCAAGTCCACCAGCTGCTCTTCAGAAGAAAGATGGGCAATCTCTTCCCTTGCCTTGGAAAACCCACTAGAGGGTCAGCTGTAAGTCAGTTCTGATACAATAGTACCTAACAACAACAGCATATCTGCTTGGAAGCTCCAACTCCTCAATCACTTTGCTGCCAATGATTTTTTTTTTACTTTACCTTGGACACTTAGTCTTTCTGATATTGGTAATATATTTGTGCCAGCTGAGAGTAAAACATTAGGCACTTTACATTCTCTTTATACATTTTATCTGCTTTGATATTCCTATCCCAACACCTTCTTAGTATTACCTGGCTCTCCAACACACAGACAATATTGTTTATCTACTACTGGTCACATCCTCACTTCTCTCTGATCCAGCTTACAGGAAAATCCACCACTGCAATCTCCTGTCAAGTATTACTGATGCCCTTGTTCTTCTTACTTGCCCAGGAAATCCCCAAAATAGTTATGCCCAGATATTTATCTGCTCTATTCCTTCATCCAAGTAGCTTAAGAAAATTCTTAGAGGGGAAAAAAAAAAACACAACCAACTATGCAGACTTGTTGTTATGTACCATTGAGTCACCTGAAACTCATAGCGATCCTATGTACAACAGCCCTAAATCCTCCTCTATCCTGTGCCAATATCACTGTCTCTGACACACCTACCCCCCATTACCCCAGTTACTGAATCAATCTACCTCATTGAGGATCTCCTCTAATGCGCTGTCCCTCCACCCTTTAAAGCATGACGTCCCTCTCCAAGGACTGGTCCCTCCTTGCAATATGTCCAAAGTATGTGAGACGAAGCTTCAGAATCCTTGCCTCCAAGGAGCAGCCTGGTTTAACCCTATCCAAGATGAACCCATTCATTGTCTTAGCAGTGCATGGTATATTCAATACTCTTCTCTAGAACCACAGCTCAAAGGAATCAATTCTCCTTCGAACATCCCTAGTCATTGTCCAACTCTCTCACGCATAGCAAGTCTATGCAGACTAGTCTCACTTTAAATTCATTACAATGAAATGTGCAAGGAGCTGGAGTCAGAAAATCAAAAGGGCCGAACTCGCTCAGCATTTATTAAGCTCAAGGAACTGAAGAACAAATTCAAACCTCGAGGGCCAAGGATGCTTTAAGGCAGAATATAAAATGATCCAGGAAGTATTAAAAGAAGATGGAAAGCATATACTGAGTCACTGTATTGAAAGGAATTGGCAGACACAGAAGAATTTCATGAAACAACATATGAGCAAGAGCCTATGGTGATGAAGGAAGAAGTTCAGGCTTGGTGGAAGATCTATCAGCAGATGACACAATCCTGCTTACTGAAACTGAGGAGGACCTCAAGCATTTGCTGCAGAAGATCAAGGACTGCAGCCTTCAATGTGGATTGAGGCTCAGTGTCAAGAAGACAAAGATTCTCACCACTGGACCAACTGGCAGCATCAGGATGGATGGTGAAGAGATGGAGATTGTTCACAGCTTCAATCAACACTCTTGGCACCAGCAGTCAGGAAATCAAAAGACATATTGCAATGGGGAAGTCTGCTGTTAGGGACCTCTCTAAATTACTAAAGAGCAATGGTGTCTCTCTGGAGACTAAGGTGTGTCTGATACAGGCCATAGTCTTCGTAATCACTTGTTATGCATCAGAGAGTTGGACAATGACTAGGGAGGATAGAAGAATTGATGCCTTTGAGCTTTGGTGTTGGAGAAGAGTATTGAGGGTACCATGGACTGCTAAGAAAACAAACAGATTCTTCCTGGAGAGGGTTAAACCGGGCTGCTCCTTGGAGACAAGGGTTCTGAGGCTTCGTCTGACATACTTTGGTCATGTTTTAAGGAGAGACCGGTCCTTGGAGAGGGACATCATGCTTGGGATGGTGAAGGGGAAGGCCCTTTAGGAGGTGGATTGATTCGGTGAGTAAGGTAATTGGAATGGGTGTGTTGGAGACAATGAGATTGGCACAAGACAGAACAGAGTTTAGGGCTGTTGTACATAGGGTCGCTATGAGTCACAAGCGACTCAACGGCACGTATCAACAACAATCAACTCTAATGGGAATTCTTAAAATTAATTTTAATTTAAAATAATAGAAAAATTAAGTATTTTTAAGGTTCTCTTTTTTAATTATGTTAATTTTTCTTCTTGGAAGGCTGATAGTGAGAAAAAGGATGAGGAATACTTTTCCAGAAAAATACATTATTTCACTTATCTCCATAAAATTCTCCATTGCTTCTATCACTCTACCATGAAAACTTTCTTCTAAAACTGTACAAAATCTGTCCCTTGCCTACTTTTAAAGGCTTCTCTTAGACACAAGGTAGGATGAATTCTGCTACCCCACCAACACCAGCAAAAGACAATCAAGTCCTAATCCCTCAAAGGACTCCCAATGGTACAATGATTAAAATTTTCACAACCTGCAGTACATATAAATACCACTTACATACGCTGCCTCTGGAGTTTCTTAGGCAGTTTTTCTGTCTCATATATAATAAACGCCAGTTTCAAGGTGGGAACTTGTGTAACTGTGAGATATAGCAGGAAGTTCTGTCAGCAACATATTGCTGGGCTAAGAGGTTAATGTACGTGGAAGTAAATCCTAGAAGAGTGACTGTGTAAATCTTTAGTCTTCTTGGACTTCTGTGCAGCAAGATAATGCTTGTAAATATATTTACTTCTTCTTACATGCTACTGAGAAAGTGTCATGTTTAGGATTAGGTGATATCCAAGTCAATTTTTTTTTCTATGCCACATCCTACCTATTCTACCACTAGAATTAATTAGGACATGTTTCCCATATTATATTCACCAAAATCCATCATACCTCACAAGAATTTTGAAGCAATAATTCAGCATGCATTTCACTGATGAAAAACCAAAAAATCCACAATATCATATAAACTTCACAAAATCTTACAAACAAAAAGACAATTTGGTATGAAAGAATCAAGCATTCAGTGCTATCTGAAAGACTCCTGAGCCAAGACCTACAAAAAATTATTTTGAACTTCTGCCTTCCAGGACCAGAAAAGGAAAACCTGTTGTTTTAAGTTACCAAGTCTGTGGAAATTTGGTACAATAGCCTCTAACTCTTAGACACCAACTAACACAGATACCACTCACCGCCATCCAAGTTCTAGGTATATTTACCTACCTCTGTCCATCAGATTCATCAGGAATAGAATCAGGACTCTGGCACCTGCTGTTCCTTCTGCCTGAGATGTGCGGCCTCTCATCATTGCATGGTCAGCTCCTGCTGCTCATTCACACCAAGCACAAATGGCAGCTTCTCAGAGAGGCCTCTTCAAACATTCTAGATCCAAATAGTCATAGAGCTCTCACAGTCTCTCCTTTTTATCCTTATTCTTTTCTCCCCACTAGAATGTAAACTCCACCAAAGCAGAAAATGTATGCTTTGTTCACCACGATAACCTGAATGTGGAGAAAAATGTCTAGCACTTATTAAGTAATTAATATATTTAA
>NW_006399760.1:29872608-29892714 GCF_000299155.1 Elephantulus edwardii | reverse complement strand
AAAAAAAAAAAAAAAAAAGAAGAGAACACAGTGATGCTCTTCAATGAGAGAGGAGAACAAAACTGAGCCAAGTGAGGGAAAGGATAGGGGATGAGTCCTAGTCAGTCTTTGGGACTTCCAGGGGAGGCTGTCCAGTAAGCCACCTAAACATAGTCAAGAAATCTGGTTGAGGGTGTTGGTTTGAGATCACAGAAATCAGAGATATAGATAAATGTGGTACAGAGAGCATCTCCAGGGAGAAGATGGGAAAAGGGCAGATCCTGAGAGCACGGTTATTAACAGGAAGGATGTACAAAGCAGCAACTACAAAGTAGTAGCTCAGAAGAAGATGTCCCAGTGGCCCAATGAAAACTTGGTTTCACAAAGGAGATAATGAGAAGGGGAAAAAACAAAAATCCCACAGAAATTCCAATTTAAAAGTTTCCACTGACTTGCAGTCAGGAGGACACCATAATCTTAAAAACAGATTCATCTGAGATAAAAGCCAGATGGATATCCAACAGTTGTCAAGTAAATGGAAAGGAGAAGTTGGAGCATAATTTGAATGAGGAAAAAGTGAGGATTTAGCTAGAAGGAAGTATAAGGAAAAGGAATAGTTTGAGGTTTTGATCTTTGGTTTTGGAATGAAAGAATCCTGAGTACTTTTGTAAATATTCTAAAGTGAAGGAAAACATGGAAGAATTTTATAAAGTCTGGCATCTCTGGGGGTCACAAATGGTTAAGCTCTTGACTACTAGCCAAAAGGCAATTCAAGCCCACCCAGAGGCATCTTGGGAGGCAGGCCTGGCAATCTACTTCCAGAAGGTCACAAATTTAAAAACTTGATGAAGCTGTCCCACTCTGTACACATGGGGTCAGCATGAGCTGGAATTCAACGGACAGCAACTGACAACCACGTTCATTAAATGGCAGTGGTGGCTGTTGTTGTTATGTGTTGTTATGAGTCCCCTGCAACCCATAGAGATCCTATGGACAGTAGGTCTGAACCCTTCCCTGTCTTGAGTCAGTCTCACTGACTCTGACACACCAACCCTCAAATGCACCAGTTACTGAATGAATCCATATCATCTGTGCTGTCCCTCTCACTTTCCAAGCAAGATGTCCTTCTCTAAGGACCAGTCTTCTCCTGGCCTTCTGCCCAAACGTATGTGAGAAGGATCTTCAAAATCCTAGCTTCCTAGGAGAAACTTGGTTTCACCCTCTCAACATACTGGAGAAAGACTCCACTTTGAGTAACTCTGTCTCTAACTTGACAGTTAACAATATAGAATTGAATTTATAAACAGAGATGTAAAGAGGGCAAAACAAAGATATCATATATGTCTTCTCAGTATAAAAGAACATAAAAAAATGCTAAAAACATAGTGCCATGCTTGACCAGTTCTTCCTAGATTTCCAGCTAGACTGCATTTCCCAATCTCCAACGCAGGTTAAGTATGACCATGTGACCGATTGCCAGTTAATAATAACTGTTAATAACTGGAAATTACATACTTCTTTCAAGATTAAGCTTTTAATAAACAGATACGCATCTTCTGTATTGCACTGCACTAGCTGGATGGAGCTGACAGCAAAGCCCTAAAGGATGGGATAGCCACACAATGAAAAGATTCAGGGTACCTGAATCAAGTGCAGTGGCGTGGTCTGGAGGGAGGCACACTGATGATCCAAAGAGCTTTGAACCCCCTGCTCTAGGGGTTCAAATCCACCAGTGAGCACTAGGAGAAAAATGGGCAATCTCCACTCATGCAATTTACAGCCTTGGAAACCTAATAGAGGGCCAGCTGTGATCCAATTTCTGGCTGTGATCAATTAGTTGTGGCCTCCACTGCACTCGGACCAGCCAATTTCTACTCAACGGCAATGAGTTTGGTAATTTTGGAGGGGGCTTTTTATTGGGTTGTTGGGTTTTTATTTTCCCTGAGCATCAAGTGGAAGAAAGTCATTAACCAACAAGAACTCTTAATTTCAGCTTTTCCCTGTTTGTCAGGTCTTTTGTATCAGTGTAGAGGTCTAACAGCAAAGCGGTTAAGCACCAGCTGCTAACTTAAAGGTCAGCGGTACAAACCCACAAACAACTCCTCAAGGGAAAGACTGGGAGTCTGCTCCTGTGAATACGGTTGCCCTGAAAACAATATAGGGCAATTTCATTCTAAGCCAGAGTTTTGAGGAGTTAGAATTGACTTAACAGCAAAGGGGGGGGGGAGTTTGCACTTGCACACACGTATGAACACTCACAAAATATCCATTTAGCTTGCTTCAATCACTACAGTTATTTCTTGATGAAGAAATACACAGGTGAGGTGAAAAAAACTATGAATCTTATAGGAAAGTTACAGGAGAGGGTGACTTTTAGAAAGAAGTAAATTGGTTTATAATTTCCAATCTACTCACTCTACTTTTCCCCAGTATCATTCAGCAGCCCAGGTCGGTGAGGAGGTGGGGTTGGACCTTCCCATCAAGTTCATTTCAAGCCATAATGATGTTATAGAAAAGAGCAGAACTGCCTCACAGGGTTTCCAAGGCTGCAAACCTTACAGAGCAGACTGTCACTTTGTCACATTTTTCTCCCATGGAGTGGCTGGTGGGTTCAAACTACAGATCTCTGGGTGAGCAATCAGCACTGAACCACTATGCCACTAGCATTGTTTGTAGGGGTAGAATAAAAACCAGACTGATAGCAAGCTGTTAAGGCAATTTTAACAATGTCATAGGATTCTCAAAATCAAATCGAAGGAAATACTGCTTTAGGCAGAGATCCCATGCTATGCACTCAACTATTTGAATCATTTCAGTATTGTTGGTGGAAACTGTTGAAGTACACCAGGGAGAAACATTAGAAAGTGTGTTAAGAGAAAAAGTTCAATGAGTTGGGTAATGAAATCCAAAGTGGCAAAAATAAAATTCTACACAGAATGGAAGTAGGATTACCTTTTGAGTCTATTATTTCTTTCCAAAGTTCCCAAGGACTTCTCAGGCATTCCAGAAAATAACTATATGGCTTTGTGTAAGTCATTCAATTTTTCTAGGCCTCTCTTCTCTCATTGGTTTCACAGTGGGGGTATCAAACAATACAAACAAAATACTTAGCCTAGTGTAATAAATGATAGTGCTGATTATAATTTATTGATAATGAAAGATATTAGTGGAGTGAGAGTTCAAAATCTCTTCTTATTTTAAAACCTTGTGGATTTATATATCTTTGGTAAGCATTTGAGTTATTTAATAGTGAGGTGGAATAGGCAAATGGATTAATTCTAGCAAGCGAAATGAAGGAAAAGTAAAACCATTTGTTTTTATGTATCCTATAAGCATAAATCTGAAGGATGACACAAGGAACATCGTGTGTTCCAGAGGTGAACGCTACATCTGGAGAGGATGAGACAAAGAAAATTCAGAATTCAAATAATGGATGCGTGAAAACTAAACTCAGAGATGAACGCAGTCCATTGAGCAAAATCAGCCTCCTCTTATGCAGGACAGATTAAGAAAACACCTGGAACATTCTATGAGCTTTAAACTCATGCAATTCAACCACCTCATTTTACTAAAAGGAGCAAAGACTTATGAAGACCAAGTGGCTATGATGTGACTTCAGAGACACTGAGAAGACTTTTCCCCAAAAGCTCATCCTCTGAAAACTGTATGAACAGGCTCCAAGATTTTGTTCCCTTAGACTCTAGAATTCTTTGATACAGATGAAAAATTAATTCTGTTAATCATCTAGCTAAGGCTTTTCCAATCTTTTAAGACTGGACTTGGTAGACAGGTATATGAGGTAGCAGGGAAGAAGTGTGAGGGGAAGGGAATGCCAGCAGCCCTAACAAAGGTGAGTAAGATATCAGTAAATATGAAGTGATGACCTACTTATAGAATCCTTCACTGCTTTTCTTCAATTGCGTTAATAACTTTAGTTTGTCTGCAATAATTTCCCTTCCCTCTCCTAAATGTTCCTTGGATATCAATTCTGGAAAATGAGTAGGAAGAAGGGGAGGACTGAAAATAAATTCAGCTTAACTGAAGATCCAGTTTAACTGATGATGTGCAATGCATCTCACTGAGTGCTATCTGCTGTCTAATCACACTCCACCCATTCTTATCTCTGACTCCTGGAGTAATTAAGGGATAAACGAGGCAATCATTTGGACAACTATTAGATGTGCATGTGCAAAGTACCTGCCTTGGGAATGTGACGTTGATAAAATTGTGTAAGATCCAGCCCCTGCTCAGCATGACCTTCTGAAGAAAAGATAGTGAGGCATATTTTCAAATAATTACTATACACGGGATTAAGTAGGAGGTGAATGAACGGCATAAAAAGAGTAATTAGTGAGTTCTGGAAATTTGCAAAACAAATCTGACTGGAGTAGAGGGAGAAACCATCATTGAACTGATAGAGAATACCTTTCAGGATTAGTCAAATCTCTAACTGGTGATGTAGAAAGAACATTAACACAGGGGCAACATTAGGAATTATGATCTACCACCACCACCACTCTGAGCCAGGGCCCCAGGGATATCATTGCTGATGTTAGAAGGATCTTGGCTGAAAGCAAAGAATACCAGAAGAATGGCTATTTGTGCTTTACTGACTATGCAAAGGCACTTGATTGAGTAGATTATAACAAGACATGGTTAACACTGAAAAGAATGAGAATTTAAAAGAAGGAAAAAGTGGAAATTCCAGAATACTTAGTTATTTTCATATGAGACCTCAACCTCAACTAAGAAGCTGTTGTCCAAACAGAGCAAGGGAACACTGTGTGGTTTAAAATAAAGTGAGGTGTACAATAGAGCTGTGCCTTTTTTCTCTATTTATGTCATTTATATGCTGAGCAAATCATTCGAAAAGCTGGACGTTATGAAGAAGAATTTGGCATTAGAATTGAAGGAAGAAGCGAGATCTCGTGGCCTAGAGACAAGAAGGTATACTGCAATACCAGAGGTGCACAGTTCAAATCCACCAGATTCTCTGTTGGAGAAGGAGGAACAATCTCCACCAGTGCCAGTCAGATCTGATTTGACAGTACACACACACATACACACACACACACACACACACACACAAATAATAAAATTGAACTGAAGGAAGACTATCAACAACCTTTGTTATGCAGATGACAAAACCTTTCTTTCTGAAAGCAAGGAGGACTTGACGTGCTTGCAATGACTACAGCCTTCAATATGGATTACATCTCAACATCAAGAAGACAAAAATCCTCACCATTGGGCCAACAGGCAACAAATTTGATAGATGTTTGTTGTTATGTGCCATGGAGTTGCTTGCAACTCATAGCGACCCTATGTACAACAGCCCTAAACTCTGCCCTATCCTGTGCCAATTTCACCATCTCCGACACACCGGCCCCCATTACCTCAGTCACTGAATCAATACATCTCATCGAGGGTCTTCCTCTCCTAAGCTGTCCCTCCACCCTCCCAAGCATGACATCCCTCTCCAAGGACTGGTTCCTCCTTGCAACATGTCCAAAGTATGTCAGACGAAGCTTCAGAATCCTTTCCTCCAAGGAGCAGCCCGGCTTCACCCTTCTCCAGGACAAAACTGTTCGTTTTCCTAGCAGTCCATGGTATATTCAATAATCTTCTCCAACATCACAGCTCAAAGGCATCAATTCTCCTTCTATCATCCCTAGTCATTGTCCAGCTCTCCAATGCAAAGACCATGGCATGTATTAGGCACACTTCAGCACTTTAGAGAGGTCTCTAACCATGGACTTTCCCATCACAATACATCTTTTAATGTCCTGGCTGCTGGTGCCAAGAGTGTTGACTGTGGAGCCAAGCAAACTAAAGCTGTGTACAATCTCAATCTCTTCACCATCCATCCTGATGCTGCCAATTGGTCCAGTGGTGAGAATCTTTGTCTTCTTGACATTGAGCCTCAATCCATATTGTAGGCTGCAGTCCTTGACACTCTGCAGCAGGCGCTTCAGGTCCTTTTCAGTTTCAGTAAGCAGGGTTGTGTCATCCGCATAACGCAGGCTGTTGATAAATCGTCCACCAATCTTGACCCCACATTTCTCCTCATAGAGCCCAGCCTCCCAGATAACCTGTTCTGCATAAAGATTGAAAAGGTATGGAGACAGGATACAGCCCTGGCATACACCTTTCCCAATTTGGAACCACGCAGTGTTTCCTTGCTCTGTTCTGACGACTGCCTCCTGGTCCAAATATAGGTTTCGCATTAGCACAATCAAGTGTTCTGGGATTCCCATTCTTCTCAGAGTTAGCCACTGTTTATTATGATCCACACAGTCAAATGCCTTTGCATAATCAATGTAACAAAGATAGACTTGCTAGATAGATAGATGGAGAAAATATTTCAAGTGTCAATGGCTTCATCTTATTAGGATCCACAATCAACACCCTTGGTACCAGCATTCAGATCAAGAGATGTATAGTGTTAGGAAAGTCTACTGTCTGGGATCTCTCCAAAGTCCTGAAGGGCAGTGATGTCAGTTGAAAGATCAAGGTACACCTGGAACATACCATGTCACCTCCGCGGGACAATGAATAAGGATGACAGAAGAATCTCTGAGTTGTGGTAGTGAAATATCCCACAGACTGTCAAAAGAACTTTCTTGGAGGAAGTACAAAGGGAGAGTTCTTTAGAGATAAAGATGGTGATGCTTCGTCTCACATACTTTGAAGACACTGTTAGAAGGGACTATTTCCACCACAACAAGATAAAGGTAAATAATCCAATAGAAAAATGAGCACAGGATATGAACAGACACTTCACCAAAGATGGCGAAGAAGCACATGAAGAAATGCTCAAAATCCCTAGTTCTAAGAGAGATGCGAATTAAAACAACTATGAGATAGCATCTCACCCTAGTCAGAATTGCAAAATTTAACAGAATAGCAAGCAACAAATGCTGACAAGGTTGTGGAGAAACTGTAAACTTTATTCACTGTTGGTGGGAGTGTAAAATGGTGCAACCACTGTGGAAGGCGGTATGGCACTTACTCAAAAAGTTTCAAATAGAGATACCATTTGACCCAGCAATTCCACTACTGGGAATACACCCCAAAGAGACCATAACTGACATCCAAGCAGATATATGCACATCCATGTTTATTATGGCTTTGGTCACAGTAGCAAGGAGTTGGAAACAACCTAAGTGCCCATCAACAAACAAATGGATAGAGAAGCTGTGGTATAGTCACACAATGGAATACTATGCTGCACTGAAAAACAAGGAAAATGGGTGACTCTGGAGGACATTACGCTGAGTGAAGTATCTCAGTCACAAAAGGACAAATACTGCATGGTGCCACTGTTGTAAAATAGGACTGACCTCGGGGTTGGGAGGAGACTGAGAAGGATGGGTTCAATAATGTATACTGCACTGAAACAGATGAGGGAGAAAACGGTTTGAAAGGGATATGTGATTAGGTATTTTTATCATGACAGGATGGTGGAGTGGACCTGGGGGAGGGTTTGTAAAACAATGAAAGAATTTCTCTTTTACTTTTCCAAGAGGGTAGTGTACTGGGGGGGAAGGTTGGGAGGGGAGAAAAATGCAACAATGAATGAAATCCAAAGTCTCTGTAAATTTTTACTGAAAATAATAAATTGAAATAAATTTTTAAAAAAGGAGGGACTATTTCTTGGAAAGGGACAGCATGCTTAGAAAGGTGGAGGGTCAATGAGAGAATTTCAAGGAAATGGACTGACACACTGACAGGAGCTATGGGCTCCAGTGTGTTAGAGACGATAAGGATGGCATGGGCTAGGGCATGGTTTAGATCTGCTGTTCATAGGGTTGCTATTAGTCATAGATGCCTCAAGGACACATAAAGCAGCAATAGTACCATCACCAGGAGCTGCTGCTGAGTCTATTCTGATTCACAGTGTATGTCAGAGAGTAAATACATTCCTCAGGGTTTTCAAGATTTTTCAGAAGTACATTGTCAGATCTTTCTTTGGAAGTACCACTGGGGACTCAAACCTCCAACATTTAGGTCAGTAGTTGAGCATGGAAACAGTTTGCACTAGCCTGGGGCTCAAAGGAAGAAGACTGATACAAGAAATTTCAAGTAGTACGGTTTGGCTGGCTCACAGGGAAGATTAAGAGAAGAACCTGAATGTTAGAGCCAAGACTGAGAAGGTTCAAGAATTAATTTTAAGACAAAAGTTTTAGAACTTGATCCACCAGAGCAGAGGGACCATAGAAGGTTGAAGAGAGATGCATACATGATCAAGAGCCACTTTAGTATTACCACAATAAAACAAAATCTCCTTTGCTTATTCTACTTAAATGAAAACTTTTAAGAACTTAGGGCTCTGATTGAGTTGTATCATTTCCATCACTTCAGAACTCTTGAAGAAGAGTATTTTACTGAAGAGTATTTTATTGAAATAATGTTTTTTCCCAGTAACTGTATTTTATTGAAAGAATACAATAATGGCATAAAATAGACAAAAATTTTCCTAAGAAGTTCTATTTTTTTTTAGCCATCTCAGGTTTCCACTTGGCATAAGTGGTCATTGGGAGATTTTAAGGTAAATAATAAAGTATTCTAAGCATATTATTACCTCACTGTCACCAAGCAATACTTATTGTTAGGTGCTCTAGCCCACTGAGCTCTGGTAAAGTAATGGTAAGGAAATGCACTGCCAAGAAAGGTCCAAGGTTTAAATCTACCAGCCACTTCACCCAAGGAAGATGGGCAATCTCCTTCCCTGTGATGTACTACCTCTGAAAATAGCCTGTGTATTTTAGTTTGTGGGGCTTATTCCTTGCTATACTCTGTATTAAAGCCTTTAATAGGACATTTATAATTAAATTATGACTCCATGACATGAGGCTCCAGAAAATCAAAATTAAACAAAGTTCAAGAAGAGCCTACACTCTAACAGCATTTCACTATTAAAAAACAGAATGCATTGGTAATAATTACACTTTGCTATAATAATTAAAAATGCCCTGCAAATGTTTTAAAGTTGTGCACATGCACATTTCATTACCAATTTTTAGCTGGGAAACCTTTGCTCTCTTTTGCTTATACCTTAGCTGTTTCTTAGACCGTTGCCCAAAAGCTTTTAGACCTCTGATACTATTCACTAATCTAGGATGTAGAAGATTCTCTGTGAAGTTATACCAACAGACCAGGATGTCAGCTGCTTTTTTTATCTTTTTTTAATGTTCCTGAGAGCAACCTCTGAACATATAATACAGGAAAAAGTCTACTTTAAAGCTGTTCAAGGTTTCCTGGCTTGTAGCCATCTTGGCCCTTATCTCTTCTCAGGAGAGCTGAATTTCATCCAACAACTCTCCATCCGAGATTCCTTTTGCCCATCATGTCAACAATGCTAAAACAAGGAAATGTAAAACATGGACTTCTAGTTAGTTCTGCATCCCTTATGACAAAACTTCTACATTTTCTTCTTATCTCAAAGGTGCTAAATCATGGTATAATTATCTCTGTATTTTGATGGGCAACAAAAACCTGCTTTGCTAATTGGTTTCATCCAGTCTTTCCCTATCTCTAAAATAATCCTGAAATTATCCAATCTGGAATTACTCAGTTGTGATGGTCTCAACTCTAATGATTAGTAACCTCCCCATGTCTCCCCCCCCCCCAATGAGATGAAAATAAATCCCACAGGGCATTTGGGTGGAACAGAAGACAATCAGGCAACTACTTTCACATCTGATTTTTTGAAGAGTTATCCTTTTTAACTCCAACTTTGGGCTTTAAAACTTCAGAGACATACTGAAAAATATTATTTAGTTCATGTACAGAACTTCACTAACATTTCTAGTGTATTTTCCACAGAAAGTTCATTTTGAAAATATATGAGTATGCTGGTTCTTGAACACATTCATGGACAAAATGGAAAATGTTCTTGAAACAAAGATAAGCTGCTTTTGCTGTAATCTTCAGGAAATTTTCAGTCCGTTATTCAACTGATAGTCTCTTCACCACAAAGCTATCTATTTGAGGCCATGTTAATTTCTTCCAGCCATAAACAACAGGACAGTTATGGCCAACATCCTTCCACTGGACACATATGGCAACCTAAGATCTTATGTTGTTCTCCAACTGTTTTATATCTAATATTTTACCTTGATAAACTCTACCAGTAATACTAGGCCACAAAGAATTTTTAATGGCTAGTTTTTCAGAAGCCAACTTCCAAGTCTTTCTCCAGAAATGCCTCTGGATGGACTTAAACTTCCAACCTTTCTGTTAGAAGCCAGCACGTTAACCATTTATACCACGCAGGTATTCTACAAAAACTAAACTGGGAGATAAAACATGTCAAATATCGGTAATATTGTCACTCTCTCATGAACTACACCACTGGGCTACAGTATTACATTTTTTAATAAGTGAGAGGGAAGAGTACAGTAGTAGACTTTTACACTACTCAGAATGTCTCTAGAAAATAAAGCTTCTATATGAAACCTATGCAAAATTAGACAATTACAGCACGGTTCTTAAACTCAAAATTCAATCTTTTGTCCTTTATTCATGGGCCTGAGTTCAATAATCTATTTGAAAAGTTGATCTGTCAAACTCAAGTGAGTGTGAGAAGGTGACATAAAATCCCTAAGAGAAAAGCAGGGGGGTTTCAACATCCCTATCACAAGGTTCACCACACTGCACATAGTGTATCCATTGGGCAATGTCAACCCACTGGCAGATGATGGTCAGCAAAAACTGCTGGGACTTAAAAACTGGGGTGGTCAGTAGTGACCAGAAATGCCTGGGCCCAGTGTCACAGTTGCCATTACCCATCACACTCCAAAAAGGAATTTTTAAATCTTCTTTTAAACTGGGAGCATATACAAACAGTTTGTTTGAAGCAATGAGGTGTGTAATTTACCAACTTCCTTCCCCCACTTATACAATTTATCTAAATGAGCAAGAGGCTTTTTTTATGAGCTGTTTTTATAATTGCCTCCATTATGTATGTAATGCCTTGCCTGATTTGGGTTGGCTCAGGACACCCACCGAGACTTTGTGAGAATGTGTTTGTAAATTACTTTGGAATTCCAGAATTTAGCTGGAAGGGAGTGAAAGTATCTTTGCACCTGAAAGCCCCGTCTAGAGACCATCTGCTAAGAGTAAGCACTTATTCACCCGGCTCGCACCTTCCTGCCAAGGCACCTTTGTAAATCTCTATTTGCTCCTTGAAATTACTACGTGGGAAGTGGAGGCTGTTTTAAATGTAACCGTGTACAAATGTACAACTTCCATTTCCTCCAAAACCTGTCATAATCTAAGAACTGAGGTTGCTCTCAAAGTCTCAGCCTCCCCCCCCCCCCAGTTTAGTATCCTTCTCACTCTGGCTTCTGTAAAGAACAAGAGTAGGGACGTCCACGAGCTAAAAAGTTTGCAGTAAAGTTCCACTTAACTCCCAACCTCGTCCCAAAGTCCTGCTACTTTACTAAGGAGGTAAAGGCACCCCCTTCCCGTGCCCCAAAGAAAGAAAATTAACTGTTAAACTCCAGAAAGTAATTAAGCCCACCTTCTGGTAGTAAGGAGGAATTTTTCAGTTTTTCCTCAGATTCCCGCCGCGAGAAACCATCCCAACACCGAAGCCCCCCAAAAAACTGGCCGGGATCAGGGAAAGCCCACTCTCCCCTACAAGAGAGGGGCGGGGAGGGGGGATCCCAGAAAGCACACACCTGAGATAGATCCTCTCACGCGAGGGAGCAGAGCACCCAGTTCCTCCAGCCAGGGCGGAGCCTCTGCCTCCCTCCCGAATCAGAGCCGCGGCCCGGGTGCTCGCGGCCAGGCGCGGGAATGTCACTCCCGGGCCCGCAGCGCCAGTGTAACCCGACGCGCCCGGCGCCGCCGCGCCCCCACCCGCCCTCCCGGCTACCTCCCCTCCCCCGCGCCGCTCCGCCTCCCTCCCGAGGGCAGAGCCTGCGGCGCGGCCGCCACCTCCAACCTGGAGGCCCCGGCCCAGGCTCCTCCGGCCCAGCGGGGAAACGCGGAAGTGGCAGCGGGAACCCAGGGCGGGGAGGCGGCTCGGCGACCAGCGGGCGACGAGCGAGCGAGGTCTTCGCCGCCCAATGAACGGGATTATACGGGGACACGGGGACACAGGTCCCGCCGGGTGGGGCCACGCCGCGGTGAGGGCGCAGTAGCCGTGGCCCCAGGTGGCAGCAGCTCCTGGCAGCGCCTTCGCGGTGACGGCCACAAACCCGCCGGGCCCGCCTGGTGAGCCGGGAAACCTCCGTCGGGCCGGGCGTGGGGGAGGATGGTGCACGGATCGGATTTCCTACACCCTCCCCCGCCATCTGGCCTGCACTGGGAAGACACTCGCCAGCTCCGCGCCGCCAGACACAGGCTTACCTGATTTCTAGTTGCCCACTCGGATCTGGATTCCCCTCTACTCGGCACTCCCAGCAGGCCCGTCGTCCTGGGCCTGCAAGCGCATCGAGGGGTCAGGCAGACCCCTGGGGCCTTGCTGACAGAACCCAGAGCCCTCGCCCGGCTCCCCGCGCTCTTTGGAGGCGAACTCGGCCTCCTGACCCCCTGCCTGAATGTCAGCGCAGGGGCCCGCCGAGAAGACCAAGCCTTAGCACCAGGGGGTGGGGTGCTGAGCACAACAGGCTCCACAGGCCTGGTACAGGTGACAGCAGAGCAGCAGGCTTCCCAGTGCACCCCTCAAAATCCGACCCTGCCCACTGAGCATGCCCAGCTCACTTGTTGGAGCTGCTAGTGCTAGGCGAGACCAAGTGGACCCAAGGAGGGCACAGATGGAGTTAAGACTTCAGAGGGCTGCAAAATGAAGCTTTCTTAGTGCATAGTCAGAAAGGCCTTCTAAAGGAAGACAACAATTCAACTAAAAGACAAGTGGTTTCTATTTATTTCCCCCATTTATTAAGCCAGTACCACAGAGTTCACATAATTCACCCAGAGTGAATTTGCTCAACAACAACAATTTGTACACTTTCTTGGAGGAAGCAGGAGTGGCATTCACTTCCTAAAACAGCATGCCTTTGGAAACTCTATGAACTTTGATAAATGTCCATAGTTGTAGAGGGGCTTCAGGTCTTTTGTTAATAGGGTCGCCGTGAGTCCTGCTTAACTTGAAGGCAATCAAAAAGAACAACTTGGAGGAAATGCAATCAGGGTGCTCCTTAGAGTCAAGGACTGTGAAACCTTACTTTGGGGTAAGGATTGACTCACGTTCTCTGGGCATGTTGTCAGGAGGACCCAGTTCTTGGGAAAAGACATTTTACCAGGAAAGGTAGAGTCACAGAAAGACAAAGACCCTTGACAAGATAGATTAACAGAGTGACTGTACCAATAGTCTGGAGCATATTGAAGATGAGGATGCTATAGAATAGGACAAAGTTCAGATTTGTTGTTCATGCAGCCGCTACGAGTCATGGTTGACTCCATGGCACCTAACAACAATTTGTGCACCCTCTTGCATACACTGAGTCCCAAATTCATAATAATGGCAGGAAACCACCCAATGGGATGGTAGGTCTGGATACACACATTTGAGTCACCTAAAAGTTTTAAAAATAGTCCAAATTCACTATGAAGTCCAGCAGCAACCCTAGCCAAGTATATAGCAAATATTGATTCAGTGACTGGGGTAATGGGAGTAGGTGTGTCAGAGACACTAAGATTGGCACAGGATAGAGCAGGGTGTAGGGCTGTTGTAACATAGGATTGCTATGAGTCACAGGTGACTCAATGGCACATAACAACAACAACATGCTTTAAAATGTGCACTTCAGTGACAGAGGCCTGAAGCTAAATGTAATTGGCCAGTTGAGGGAAGTCACAGTAGTTTCATGAGCTTGAGGCCATGTTCCATTTTTACAGCACAGCTAGCTTTACCTCCTGGGGTAGGAGCTCTGAAGACACACAGCTGGAATCCACCACCTGCTCCAAGGGAGAAGGATGAGCAGTTTTCTCCCATGTGATCGTCTGCCTCTGAAAACCCTCCGAAGGGTCAGCTATGTATTGGTTCCAACTTTACAGTACTCAACAACCACCATCTTCTGGGGTGGATCATAAAACCGTATCTAGGGATAAATCTTAATCAGATTATGTACTATTTTCTAGAACACACAGACACATTCAGGTAGGGTCAGAAAGTCAACAAAATGGAATCACTTTAGTTTCAGTCAACCTTATACATACTGCTTCTGATGTCCAGATCAGTTCAACCCGTTTCCACTCAAGAGATCTGGAAGTCCTCATATTTTAAAACTGTGTGTCTTAAAGTGTAACTATAGATGCATCAGAGTTTGATAGAAATGCAAATTCTCCAATCCTACTTCAGACTGTTCCGTAAATTCTAAAGTTGAGTCAGAATTACTGATTTTGCCCAAGTGTCTAACATCATTCCAAAACATAAATCTCGTGGGATCAAGTGAGTCTCGGGAGTCCCTGAATAATTCCGTGCTTTGAGAAAGGAGACCATCTGTTGTTCACTTTTGTGCTCAACTGCTTACCACCATGCTGATAATATATGTTTGATATATATTTACTGAGTTTAATCAATAATGTGTACTTATGTTAACAATTTGTTCCAGGTCCTATTTTCTCTGCCATTTATTTAACCCTACGAGTTGCCTTGCTTATTAACAAACAAGCAGGGATTTAGTTCTTATCCATGACCTGTGATGGTCTAGCCCAGGTCAGACCTGGATGAAATGGGGCCTAAGACTTGCATATTTTCAGAAGAAAAATCCAGAAACATTAAACAAGGTACTTCTTGCCAAAGTTGATATTCAATGCAACCAAAGAGAAGGAGAAGGGCTATTGATGCTGGAGAAAGAAGGAAAAACAGAAAAGGAAGCAGGGTAGGATAAGGAAAACTAACTTGGTCCATCTACAATTTTCTCTGGATATTCTTCAAAATAACTTACTTCTATCCTCTGTCTTGTATTAATTCTGGTGGCCTAGTGATACGAAGTTGCACTACAATCCCAAAGACACAGAGTTCAAATCCACCAGCCACTCTGTGGGAAGAGGATGGACAGTATCCTCCCATGCAGTTGGCTGCCTCTAAAACCTGCTCTTGGGTGAGCTACTGAGTCAAATCCAACTCAATGGCACACATAACAGCAGCTAACAATAATTGCCATGGTCTGTCTTACTCTGTCAGAGAGCTGGACAATGACCAAGGATGACAGAATACATGCCTTTGAGTTGTGATACTGGAGAATAGTATTGAACATACCATGGACTGCCAAGAGAACTAACAGATCTGTCCTGGAAAAGTTGAAACCAAGTTGTTCCTTGGAGGCAAGGATTTTTAGAGTCTGTCTCAACTACTTGGGGCACGTAGCCAGGAGGGATCAGTCTTTAGAGACGAATATCATGCTTAGAAGGGTTGAAGAACACAGCACAGGAAAGGAAGGCACTGCATGAAATGGATTGACAATAACTGGGGTAATAAGGATAGGTGTGCTAGAGATAGTGAGATTGTCTCAGGATAGAGTAGGGTTCAGCGCTATTGTGCATAGGGTCGCATAGAAGTCAACTCCACGACAAATAAACAACACCCTGTCTCCCCTTCTTCCATACACGTATTCAATCTCAACTATTGCCTTAAAAAGAATGATAAGAAATTATTATAAAATTGTTACTGGATAAAACCCTTGATGACTTATGACCTATAGCTATGGGTGTCATTTTGTTTGGAAATGAGATTTCTTTTCTTATGTTAATGAGTCTTCAATTGTTAAGCATAAACATTGTAGAGATACAAAGAGCAGTTCAGACACAGAAACATACAAGACTAAAAGAGGCAAAGTGTAAATGGACAAGGAACAGAAGAATGCTGGTCTAGAGAAAACAAGACCAGGAATTTCCGCAATGCAGGCAGAGAACCAACCCTAGAGCCAGAACCTTGAATTAAAACATCTAACTTCCTAAATTGTGAGAAGATAAATTCTTTGTTAAAGCCACCTTCTATTAATACTTTAGTTATAACAATATTACATAATGAAGACATTGTTAAAATGGTATCGAATTCTTTTTAATGTTCTTTTTAAAAGATGAACACTAAATAATTTTAATATTGTATGAGAGGCTAAAATCAGAGACACCTGACCTGTGTGTGTATGTTGTTGTTGTTGATATGTACAAAGGAGTCAGAATCTACTCATAACTGATCCTCCAAAAGATTTTTTGCAGAGGCTGTAAATCATACAGGAAGAGATTACCCATTTTTCTCCTATGGAACAGCTGGTTGGGTTGGCAGAACCACTCCTGACCACTAGGCCAACAGAACCACCTTAAAATGTTGCACTGGGATTTCTCTTTCACTAAGGACTCCAATAATTACTGAGAAATCAATGAACATCTATCCCAACTCATTTCCTATAAAAGATGGTTGTTATTTCTCAAGGATTCCAAACTTTAACCAGGTTATCAACCAAGATGCCTCTGCTTGTGGGTTAATCAACATGTTCTGAATGAGAACAAAAAATGAACAACAGCAAAAATGTTGTACTGGGAAAATCTGTTGTCAAAAACTAAGGTGCACTTGATCCAAACCATGGTCTTTTCAAATACTTACTACGCAAGTGAAAGTTGGACAATGAATAGGGATAACAGAAGAATCGATCCTTTTGAGTTATGATGTTGGGAGAAGAGTGCCAAAAGAACACGGATTGCAACAATGATTATGATAGTGGAGTTGAGCACAGTGGGCATTGTGAGAATGGTGCAAGGTTTCAATCATGTGGTTGTTATGAGTTGTAATTTGTAGACTTGAGGGCACATCACAACAACAGGACCATTACATGCACTTTTACAGGGTTTTGTAGAAAGTGTCAACAGGTGCTTCCTAGAGTCAAGGATGTAAGATATTTTTTCCTCACATACTTTAAGCATGTTGTTAGGAGAATTCATTCCTTGGACAAACACATCATGCTAGGAAATGTAGAGGGTCAGTGAAAAAGAGGAAGACCCTCAACAAGGTGGATTGACACAATGACTGTAATAATGGGCTTGAGTATGTCAGAGATAGTGATTGCACAGGACAGGCAGTGTTCAGCTCCATTGTTCATGGGGTGTTTATGAGTTGTACTTGATTTACATCTAACAATGAGAGACTAAAATCAGTGACATTTGAACTGTGAATTTATATTGTTGTTGTTGTTGATTGCCTTTGAGTTGAGCACCACTCATAGAGACAATATGAACAAAAGGTCTGAAGCCCCTCTACAACTACCGGCATTTATCAAAGTTCAGAGAGTTTCCGGAGGCATGTTATTTAGGATGTGGATGTCACTCCTGCTTCCAAGTGTATATATAGGGCAGTTGAAAAACAGTCTTAATTTCATTTTAAAGTCTTGATAGGAATCTGGAATCCATGTTGAATTTTTAGAAGTGTTCCTTTAACTGTAACAGCCACCCTGGCCATATACTCAAGGATCAAATTCCTTTTCTCTGAGGACTAACAGGTGAAGGATACCGAATCTATTACAAAAGGATCTTTTTCATCCTAAATAAACACATACACAATGCCATAGCTTGTGCATCAAAAGTCTTGCGATAGAACATTATTGACAAATTGTTACAAGGGACTGTAAAAAACATACATGACTAAGGAAGCAATATTACTAATAGGCTGACAGAAAAACGGGTCTTTTACTGTCCTGGAACCAATTTGTCATAAAGCAGAAAAGTGGGAAACGTGTAATCCCACCTACATGTAACAGACTTCTTGTTCTGAGGTGCCCTCAAGTCTACAAACTACAACTCATAACAATCATATGGTTGAAACCTTGCACTGTTCTCACAATATCCACTTCACTCAACTCCATTATCATAATCATTGTTACAATCTATGTCATTGAGTGTCTTTCACTGAACCACTGGATTCCTTAACATAATGTCTTTTTTCCAAGGGCTGGCCCTTTCTGACATCATTGTGTTGTTAGGCACTGTTCTTACAACTACAAAACTAGAAAACCTGTAAACAACAGATCTGCACCCTGTCCTATCCTGTGCCATCCTTATCATCTCTGATTATACTTTAGTCCATTGCTGCAAACACAGTTTTAATTCATCTCACTGGGGGCCTTACACTAACCTTCCAACTTTCCAAGTGTGATGTCCTTTTCCAAGAATGGTCTCTCCCAACAACATGCTCAAAATAAGTGAGATGAAGCTCCACCTTCCTGGCCCCCAGTGAACTCCTGGCTGCACCTTTTCTAGTAAATAAGTTTTGTTCTTTGGCAGTCCCAGATCAGTTCTTTTCTCCAGCACCACAACTCAAAGGCACTGATTCTTCTTCTATCATTCTTGGTCAGCCTCCAACTTTCACATGAATTGCAAACAATAGAAAAGACCATAGCTTGAATCAGGTGTACCTTAGTACACCTGACATGCCTGTTTCACAACACCTTGGAGAGTTCCTTCACAATAAGACCTCCCCTAATGCAAAATGTCTTTTGATTTTTTTAATTAAATTTATTATTAATTTCAGTAAAAATTTAGAGACGTTGGATTTCCATTTATTCATTGTTGGCGTTTCTTTTCTTCCAACCCTCCCCCCTAGTACACTACCCTCTTGGAAAAGTAAAAGACAAAGTCTTTCATTGTTTTACAAACCCTCCCCCCAGGTCCACTCCACCATCTAGCCTTCGCTCTAGACTCCTGTCATGACAAAAATACCTAATCACATATCCATTTCAAACAGTTTTCTCCCTCATCTGTTTCAATGCAGTATACATTATTGAACCCATCCTTCTCAGTGTCCTCCCAAACCCAAGGTTAGTCCAGTTTTACAACAGTGGCACCATGCAGTATTTGTCCTTTTGTGACTGAGATACTTCACTCAGCATAGTGTTCTCCAGAGTCACCCATTTTGAATAATATTGCATGAGTTCCTTGTTTTTCAATGCAGCATAGTATTCCCTTGTGTGAATATACCACAGCTTCTCTATCCATTCATTTGTTGATGGGCACTTAGGTTGTTTTCAACTCCTTGCTATTGTGAACAAAGCCACAATAAACATGGGTGTGCATATATCTGCTTGGATGTCAGTTATGGTCTCTGGGGTATATTCCCAGTAGAGGAATTGCTGGGTCAAATGGTATCCGTATTTGTAACTTTTTGAGAAAGCGCCATACCGCCTTCCACAGTGGTTGCACTATTTTACACTCCCACCAACAGTGAATAAGGGTTCCAGTTTCTCCACAACCTTGTCAGCATTTGTTGCTTGCTGTTCTGTTAAATTTTGCTATTCTGACTGGGGTGAGATAATATCTCATAGTTGTTTTAATTTGCATCTCTCTTAGAGCTATGGATTTTGAACATTTCTTCATGTGCTTGTTAGCCATCTGGATGTGTTCTTTGATGAAGTGTCTCTTCATATTCTGTGCCCATTTTTCTATTGAATTATTTACCTTTATCTTATCATGGTGCTCAAGTAGTTTACAAATTCTTTATATAATCCCCTTATCTGATATATCATTATCAAATACTTTTTCCCAGTTGGTGGCTTCCCTTTTTATCCTGTTAGAGAAGTTTTTGGATATGCATAGGGATTTGATTCTTAGAATATTCCATTCATCTGCTTTATCTTCTCCTGGTTGCAGGTACTTTTGATTTCTTGACTGTTGATAATTGTTGACAACTTCAATTATTTCTCCGTCTTTAATGATGCTGCACACAGGCACAATGGTGAGGAATTTTGTCTTCTTTATGTTGAAATGTCGTCCATATTGGAGGCTGTGGTCTTTGATTTTCTACAGCAAGTGCTTCAAGTCCTCCTCACTTTGAGCAAACAACATTATATCAACTGCATAAAACAGTTTTTTTATTGTCTTCTTCTAATTCTGATGCCACATTCTTCTTCATAAAGTCCAACTTCTCCTAAGATTTGCCCAGCATACAGATTGAATAGATATAGAGAAAGAACACAAATACAGTCCTAATGCACAACTGTCTTTATTTTAAACCATGTAATATTCCCCTACCAGATGCTTTGCCAGAGAAGGAAGGGTCATCTCCTCCTGTACCAGTCAGATCCAACACCCACTTGGCCAACTGACTGGAAGAGATCGATATTTGTTCCTATCCCAAAGAAAGGTGACCCAACAGAATGTGGAAACTACAGAACAATCTCACTG
>NW_006399760.1:29863055-29871483 GCF_000299155.1 Elephantulus edwardii | reverse complement strand
GGAAGGCCCTCTATGAGGTGGATTGATTCAGTGACTGGGATAATTAGGATGGGAGTGTCAGAGACGGTGCGATTGGCACAGGACAGAGCGGAGTTTAGGGCTGTTGCACATAGGGTCGCTATGATTCGCAAGCGACTCGATGGCACATAACAACAACAACAACAATATTCCCCTGCTCTATTTACAAAAGAGCCTCTGGGTCTAAGTATAGGATTCATATGAGCATACTTAAGTGTTTCGAAATTCCCATTCTTCTAAATGTCAACCATAATTCAACTCATACACTTTGGGCCTGTTGTTACAAGAAGAGGCCAATCCTTGAAAAGGACATGGTACTGGGAAGGCTTGTTCTTATGTACCATCAAATTGGAACCAACTCATAGCTGACCCTCCAATGGGTTTTCAGAGACAGTAAATCACATGGGAGGAAACTGGCCATCTCTCTACCACAGAGTGGCTGGCATATTCTAACTGAGGTTAGCAGCACAGCTTCTTACCACTAGACCAAGAGAGCTCCCAGGAAAGGTAGGGGGTCAGTGAAGGAAAAGATGACTCTCAATGAGATGGATTGCTACAGTGACTGTAATAATGGACTCAAGTATATCAGAGATGATGAGGATGGCAGAGGATAGGGCAGGATTCAGATGTGTTGTTATTAAGGTTCATAAGAAGTTGTAGTTGACTGGAGAGCAGCACATGATGACAACAACAATGTGGAGTGCTAAAAGAAAAACAAATCTGGCTTAGATGAAGTACAGCCAGGGTAACCTTAGAGGCAAGGATAGTGAGACTTTGCCTCACATGCTTTCTGTATTCTGTCAGGAGGGGCTATTTAAAAGAGAGTGGGGGGGAAAAATCACACTTTTTAAAGTAGAGGATGAGAGGAAAAAAGGAAGAATCCTCGACGAGATGGACTAACAGAGTGACTACAAAGATGGATTTGAAGAAAGAATAAAAAAGATGGATTTGAACAGAGCACATGAGGAGGTGTTATGTTCTACTGTGTAGAGGGTTGTTATGAGTTGGAACCAACTTGGTGGCATCTAATAACAAAATAAGTTTCAGTCTATCTGTCTCATATCTCTGCTTTATTGTGACAATAAGAGAGGAATTCTTGCTCAAAATAGTTTGGTTGATGATTAGAGTATTCAGTTATTATTAGGTGCCCTCATGCTGAATCTGAACCATAGCAACCCAGTATACAACAAAATGAGGCACTCAACTGTTCTGTGGCATCTTGACAATCACTGCTATATTTGAGTACACGGTTGCAGCCACTTTGTTAATCCATCTCCTGTAGGGCCTTTCTCATTTGTACTGAGCAGCATGTTACCAAGCAGCGCACCCTTCTACAGGAACAGGCTTCTTCTAATAACATGTCAAAGTAAGTGAGATGAAGTCTTACCATCTTCCCTTCTAAAGAATATGCTATTCTTCCAATATAGCAATAAAGATTATAGCTATTCTTCCAAGACAGATTTGTTTTGTTCTTTGACAATCTATTATATATTCAATATTCTTCACCAATACCATAATTCAAAGTCCTCAATTCTTCACTCTTCCTTATTCATTGTCCAGCTTTCATATGCATATGCAGATGATTGAAAATACCATAACTTGGGTCACTTACACTTCAAAGATGTCCTTAAAGTGACGTATTTACACAATAACACTTTAAAGAGATCCTTTGCAATAGATTTACTTTACACACTTCTTGACTGCTACGTCTGTGGGCCATGATTGTAGAGCCCAGTAAAATGACATCTTAAACAATGTCACCATTTTCTCCATGTATCCTAACGTTACTCATTGGTCTAGTTCTAAATACTTTGTTGTTGTTGTTATGCTCCATTGAGTCATCTGTGACCCATAGCGATTCTATGTACAGCAGTTCTGAAGCCTGCCCTGTCCTGAGCCAGTCTCACTAATTCTGACACACAGACTCCCATTGCTCCAGTGGAAGTTACATTATTTGATATTTATCAGTAAATGCTTTGAGTTATCTTCAATATCAGCAAACAAAAGTGAGCCATCTGCATAACACAAGCTGTTTAACGAGTCTTCTTCTTATCCTGAAGCCTCATTATTTTTTACGTAACCCAGTTGCTCAAGTCATTTGTATGTCACAAAAGTTGAGTGAATTAAACAAATGGTGTTGGGAAAATTGGAAAAGTATCTGCAAAAGACTCAAGGAAGATTCTCACCTCACTCTATATACAAAAACGAATTCAAGGTGGATCATAGACCTAGGACTAAAACCAAGGACTATAAACTTCATTAAAGAAAAGCTAGGAACAACACTAGAAGTCCTAATCCACAACGTAAACAGTCTTCCAAGTATCCTGAAAAACCTACAACCAGGAGAAGATAACGAATGGGATCTTCTAAGAATCAAATCCCTATGCACATCCAAAAACTCCAGCAGGGTAAAAAGGGAAGCCACCAACTGGGAAAAAGTATTTGGTAATGACATATCAGATAAGGGAATTATATAAAGAATTTATAAAATATTTGAGCACCACAACAAGATAATGGTAAATAATCCAGTAGAAAAAATGGGCACAGAATATGAAGAGACACTTCATCAAAGAACACATCCAGATGGCTAACAAGCACATGAAGAAATGTTCAAAATCCCTAGCTCTAAGAGAGATGCAAATTAAAACAACTATGAGATATCATCTCACCCTAGTCAGAATTGCAAAATTTAACAGAACAGCAAACATCAAATGCTGACAAGGTTGTGGAGAAACTGGAACCCTTATTCACTGTTGGTGGGAGTGTAAAATGGTGCAACCACTGTGGAAGGCAGTATGGCGCTTTCTCAAAAAGTTACAAATAGAGATACCATTTGACCCAGCAATTCCTCTACTGGGAATATACCCCAAAAAGACCATAACTGACATCCAAGCAGATATATGCACACCCATGTTTATTGTGGCTTTGTTCACAATAGCAAGGAGTTGAAAACAACCTAAGTGCCCATCAACAAATGAATGGATAGAGAAGCTGTGGTATATTCACACAAGGGAATACTATGCTGCATTGAAAAACAAGGAACTCATACAATATTATTCAAAATGGGTGACTCTGGAGAACACTATGCTGAGTGAAGTATCTCAGTCACAAAAGGACAAATACTGCATGGTGCCACTGTTGTAAAACTGGACTAACCTTGGGTTTGGGAGGACACTGAGAAGGATGGGTTCAATAATGTATACTGCATTGAAACAGATGAGGGAGAAAACTGTTTGAAATGGATATGTGATTAGGTATTTTTGTCATGACAGGAGTCTAGAGCGAAGGCTAGATGGTGGAGTGGACCTGGGGGGAGGGTTTGTAAAACAATGAAAAACTTTGTCTTTTACTTTTCCAAGAGGGTAGTGTACTAGGGGGAAGGGTTGGGAGGGGAGTAAAGTGCAACAATGAATGAATGGAAATCCAAAGTCTGTAAATTTTTACTGAAATTAACAATAAATTTAAAAAAAAAGAAATGTTGGCATTTAGGAAGCTTTAGAAGAAATTAAAAACTTACAGAAACCGGAAAATAAAAGCTATGTATGCTTACATAATGAATCTAATTTAAAATGCTTTTTCAATTGGATCATTTCACTAGCCTGCTTCCTTTTTCATCTCTTTCTGGTTTTCCATTTCATCATGTAATTTGTATTGTTACTTTGCTTTAGCCTTTTTTTGTTGCTCTCCAAATATATGAAATTCTTTCTTAGTATAGAAAAAAAAAACAGTTGAGTGAAAGTATGCACATACCTTTCCTGATTCTAAACCCTTTTATTATTTATAAAACACTTTTATTTGAGAATATTTGACAATAGGGCTTTATTTTTAATGCCTACGCAATTCTTATTCATTGTTAAGTTAATTTGTGGAGAGAGGAAGAGTAACAATTCATTTAGGAACAGGCTCTTCACAATTAAATATGAATAGGGCTCAATTTTAAAACATATTCAAGCTTAAAAGACACTTACAAGTCTTTATTCCCCTCCCTTTATATTTTGCCCTTAGTAATATATACTACATATATTGCTGCACTGTTGACCTAAGTTCTTTTTTTTTTTTTGGCCATTGTCTTAACCTACTCTAGTTTCCATCTACCTTAATTGCAGGCACATAGTCTTGCAAATCAACATAGCTGTGGGACTAAGATAAGAGAAAGATTACTTCCCACACTGAGGAGCTAAATTTGCAGTGGGCAAGGCTTGAAAGAGACTGAAGTAAGACATTGTTGGGAGTGAGAACCTGATTGTAGAGGAGAAATTGTGTGGCATTCCTGTGGAGAAACAGTGGCAAGGTGTGTCCTGAGACTTCTTATATTTGTGCTATTCACGATTAAAGATTTTGCTGATCTTGCTTGAAGGAGAAGCTAACTTTTAACAGTTCTGAATCAAACCTTGCTGATGATTTGCATTTGACTGCTGAACTGAAACTAGAGCCTAGATTAATTGAGGGACTGAGCCTTGGAGCTTGGGTTAAAACCTAGATTTGCATTGGGTGATACTCTTTGCCACCCCCGTTCTCAAACTTACATTCCTTAATAAACCCCACTTTCAGTACCACAACACTGAGTCAAGAATGAAAAAAACAAATCTCCTGTGTGGCTCTAGAGGCACCATGGGTTGGGCTATGAGCTCTTTATCTACTTTCTACTCTGGAGCAGTGAGGTGCTGTGTATTCTCATTTCCTCTGGCACTTTTAGAAAATGCTCATGGCCTTGTGCTTCTATGTCCCATTTTCTGCTCACTTGATAGTTGTATATTTCACTAACGTGATAATTTACAAATGTTCACTTATAAATATTTGTATGAACATTTCCAACCTTAAAGACAAAGATCAGATATGGATAACAAGACAATAACGATTAAAAAGAGGAGATTATTCTGTTCACATCAGAACCAACTTACAACGTAGTTGTCTGAAATTCAAACTCATAGCTATTATGGAGGTTCCAACCCTCCGTTGAGTTTCCAAAACTAAATCACTGTGGGAGGAAACTGCCTATCTTTCTTCTGGGGAGGGGCTAGTAGATATGAAGCAAGGAAGTGTTAGCAGTACATCTTACTACAGACTACAACACCAGAGCTCCTCTATATAACACTGTTGTTGAGTGCTGTGGAGTCAGACTGCCCATCTGTCTCCCACCAAACTGTTAGATGGTTTGAACTTTGTGCCTTTAGGTAGACAGTGTAGCTCCTTACCATTAGGCATCCAGAGATTCCTTCTATATTATATACAGTAGACCGTAAAATTAATATAAAGTCTTCTCTTTAGAAACATATTTGTTACTGTTCCATTTTGTCTGTGGAATTAAAACAAAACCAAGTAAGCAGAAAGCCAACATGGGGTGTAGGAGAAAAAATATTTATCAAAAGTAAATTTTTGAAAAAGCATTAATTAAAACTAATTATTTTAGCAAAAGCCTATGTACTGAAGAGGAGGGCCTCAGAGAAGTCAGAGTGCTTCTCCTTGTCATAGCATGATTCAGCATTTGGAATGGAACTATGTTTACTGTCTTTCAGATTGAGGATATCAAATAACTGTGGTGCTACCTTTTTTTGCCTGTGTCTCAGAAAACTTCTCAACATTGATTGCCTTTCAGCTTTACACAGCTAGGAAAACCTGACAGGCCTCACCTTTTCATTCACCTCTGTTTCACCACAGCCTCAGTATGCCTGCTATTAATTTGTTATACTTTCCAAGTGTTTTGAGGGGATTTTAGCTTATTGAAGATATTCTATGAGATAGATATTCTTCTCTCCCCAAGCCTAGAGAAAAAGCTACTAAGATATTTTGAACTTAACTGCTGGAAGTGATTTTCACTCTGCATGAAAGAATCTTCCCTTATATCCTCCCATGTACCTTTAATGACCATCCACCACGTGCTCAGGACCAACTTATTTAATCTCTACCTATTTCTAGGGAAGAAGACATTTTCTCATTGGTGAAACATTCATTGATCCTTAAAAAATAAAACTGATCATAATAAAATGTATGGAATATTATAATTTAAAGAAACCCTATCATCACCCCTACCACATTTGTTTTGTAAATGATGATAAAAATGACTAGAGGTATTAAATGACTTGTCTAAGACTACAGAGTTGGCTAATTATAGAGCCAAAACTAAAATAAGAAGGTGCTGGGTTTAAAGAAGAGTGCTCCTACTGATCTTGAGTGCTGTCAAGTTAATTTTGACATGCCGTGTGACACAATGGAGCTGCTCCATAGAGTTGTCTAGGTTGTCATTTCTATGGAAGCATTTCACCAGGTCTTCCTTCCTTTCAAGGGAGGAGCCACTGCAACAGAGTGGATAAACACTTGGCTGCTAAACCAACCAGCTCTTACCACTTTGAGCCCAACCTCCACCACTCCCATTTCCGTGGGAGGAACCTGGAGCACAGCACAAAGTTTTAAAATTCATCACCTTCTAAAATAACTTTTGACTATTTGGGGTTTTGTTTGGTTGGTTTTTTGTGTTTTGTTTTGTCTTTTCAACTTACTGGAACTTGGTTCTTCATTAGAGAGATGGGTTAAAAATTGATTTTTACAGAGTCAATTGACTTTTACATACTCTGGGCCTTTTTTGGTTTTTTTATTGCTACAATTTTTTAAGGCAAAAAGTAAAGATAGATTTATTAGAAAGTTCTATCACAAAGGGATGGATCTCCTTCCTTGAAAGGAAATATTGAGGAGAGGCAAGTGCTAGTGAGGTGAGGCTCTATTTATGGCCTCCTTCTTGGGGTGAGCCTTGGGGCTGGTGAGTCACCTCGAGGTGATCCAAGGAGGGTTTAAAGGTTAGTGAGTGGTTCTCGTTCTGATCCCTGTTCTCTGATATCATTCATGTGCCCAAAATGTCCACTCCTGACATCGCACATGTATCTAAAGCACTAATTCTATGTGTATTATTATCTGCTTAAGGCTCTGATGTAACTGTTAGCTCCCCAAAATCATTGGTTCAAATCCTAACATTACCCCCTAGAAAGACCAAGCCTCTAAAATTGTTTCCAGTTTTGGGTGAGGACAGCGCTAGCTGTTCCATACTGGCATTGGGTGTTGTTCTGTCTACAGGGGCTCCAAATATCTCCATGGCTTTATTTCTGTGGGACCCTAAATGTGCTGACTGTTATGCCAAGTGCATTGATAGGCATGGAATTAGGAGGCCTGGTTGAATCAGATGGTATCCTTGTAGAGCCATCTGCTCAATGTAGTGTTTCTTATTTTTACAATTTTACTGGTTTCCTTCCTCATATCTTTGAAACAAAAAGTATATATTATGAGGGAGCTCTGGTGGCCTAGTGGCAAGAAGCTGCACTGCAATCCCAGAGATACGCTGTTGGAATCCACCAGATGGTCTGCTGAAGAAGGAGGGGCAATGTCCTCCTGTATCAGTCAGATCCGATTTGACGGTACACATACACACACACACACACAATTAAAAAAAAAATCATTTAAAAAAGTATATATTATCCCCAAAGTCTCAAAGTGGCTAGTTACCTCAGAAAGCATAAAAGAAAATCTATATCTAATCCCTTAAAGTAATGTCTGTCTATACAGGGTCAAATTACATAACAGGTCCATGCTTCTGTCCTCTTTTAGACACAGCCAGTAAACCAACCCTCGCTGCCAATTCCAAGAACTCCTGCTTCATCTCAGCTCTTCCCAGCTGTTACTATTCGGGTTTTTCCCATGGCGACTATTCAGGTGGAATTAGGCTGAACTTGAGATAGACTGACACAGTGACTGTAACAGTGGGGGTAGACGTGGCAGAGACAGTGAGATTGGCTCAAGATAGGGCAGGCTTCAGAGCTATTGTTCATAGGGTCTCTATGAGTCGTAGTTGACAACAACAACAACCAGGGACAGTAGTGTCTATTTCCACCATCCTCTCCCATCGGTCACCCATTGGCCAGCAAAGTTGTTATTCTTCTATAGTTTCTGTTCTCTGCAATTCCTCTTCCTCTTTCTCAGAATTGGTCTTAACAAGCGATACCTAATAAACTTTAATCCTCAGAATAACCCTATGGGTGGTTTGGTTTTTGTTTCTGTTTTTCACAAGTGGGGAAGTTGAAATACAGAGCAGTTAAGTAATATATAAAGCTAAATGGCAGAGCTGGAGTTGGCTGTTGCCATGGGTTGCATAATATGCCCTCAAACAGCTGTGTAGTGCAGAATTTATTAAACTACCCCCTATGAGCTGATAAATGAAGCAGTTGTAAAGCAATTAAGAATGGAATGCAATATCCTTAATCCACTCCCAGCTCTGAGGGAGTTCCCCTGGGTTTGTGGCCTGCATCACCTTGAGAGACAGAAAGTGAAAAAAGTGGGTAGAGGCAAGGAATCTTTTTTTTTTCTATAATTATATTTTATTAATTTTCATAAACATTTACAGAGATTTTGGGTTTCCATTCATTCA
>NW_006399760.1:29848343-29859063 GCF_000299155.1 Elephantulus edwardii | reverse complement strand
TGTCTCTGCCTCCGCCGCCATCTTGGATCTCCTTATTATGTATTATTTTTAATATTTACATTCATATGTAATTATCTCTACACATGTATGTGTGTATATGTGTATTAGGGAGGTTTTGTGTGTGTATAGATGCTGTTATTGTGTACCGTAGAGTTGGAAATGACCCATAGCTGACCCTCCAGTGGGTTTTCAGAGACAGTTAATCTCAAGGGATGATATTGCCCATCCCACAGAGTAGCTGGTGGGCTTGAACCTTTGGGATTAAGCACAGCTTCTTGTCACTAAGCCACCAGAACTCCTTGTGTGTGGTGGTGGTGGTTTGTTATGTGCTTCGAGTTGCTTGAGACTCATAGCGACCCTATGTACAACAGCCCTAAACTCTGTTCTGTCCTGTGCCAATCTCACTGTCTCTGACACACTCATCCCGATTACCCCAGTCACCGAATCAATCCATTTCCTAGAGGGCCTTCCCCTGCTGCACCTGCCCTCCACTCTCCGAAACATGATGTCCTTCTCCAAGGACCGGTCTCTCCTTACAACATGATCAAAGTATGTTAGACAGAGCCTCAGAATCCTTGCCTCCAAGGAGCAGCCTGGTTTAACCCTTTCCAGGAGGAATCTGTTTGGTTTTTTTAGTAGCCCATGGTACCCTTAATACTCTTCTCCAACACCAAAGCTCAGAGGTATCAATTCTATCCTCCCTAGTCATTGCCCAACTCTCTGATGCATAATAAGTGATTGCAGGCGAGCTCTGGTGGCCTAGTGGCAGGAAACTGCACTGCAATCCCAGAGGTGCGCGGTTCAAATCCACCAGATGCTCTGCTGAAGGAGGAAGAACAATCGCCTCCTGTACCAGTCAGATCCAATTGGACGATACACACATAAAATAAATGAATAAAAAAATTTAAAAAACAAACAAACAAGTGATTGCAAAGACCATGGCCTGTATCAGATATACCTTAGTCTCCAGAGAGATACCATTGCTCTTCAGTACTTTAGAGAGGTCCCTAACAGCAGACTTTCCCATCTCAATGCATCTTTTAATTTCCTGACTGCTGGTGCCAAGAGTGTTGAGTGGAGCCAAGCAAACTAAAGCTGTGAATAATTTCGATCTCTTCACCATCCATCCTGATGCTGCCAATTGGTCCAGTGATGAGAATATTTGTCTTCTTGATACTGAGTCTCAATCCATATTGAAGGCTCCAGTCCTTGACCTTCTGCAGCAAGTTCTTCAGGTCCTCCTCAGTTTCAGCAAGCAGGGTTGTGTCATCTGCATAACTCAGATTGTTGATAGATCTTCCACCAATCCTGATGCTGCCTTTCTCCTCCTAGTGCCCAGCCTCCTGGATGATCTGTTCTGCATACAGGTTGAAAAGGTGTGGAGACAAGACACATCCTGGCATACACCCTTCCCAATTTTGAACCATACAGTTTCCTTGCTCTGTTCTGACGACTGCCTCTTGGTTCAATATTTGTTTCCATTCCAAAGAAAGGTGACCCAACAGAGTGTGGAAACTACAGAACAATATTGTTGATTTCACATGCAACAAGATTCTGCTGAAGATTATCCAAAAACGACTGGAACAGCACATCAGCAGAGAACTGCCAGAAGTCCAGGCTGGGTTTAGAAGGGGTCATGATACTAGAGATATTGTTGCTAATGTTAGATGGATCTTGGCTGAAAGCAGGGAGTACCAGATTAATGTCTATCTGTGCTTCATTGATTATGCAAAGGCTTTTGACTGTGTGGACCATAACAAACTGTGGCTGACTCTGAGAAGAATGGGAATCCCAGAATACTTGATCGTTCTAATGAGAAACCTGTATTTAACCAAGAGGCAGTTGTCTTGGGTGTGTATGTTTTATATATTTGTTGTTGTTGTTGATCGCCTTCAAGTCCAGCACAACTCATAGCGACCCTATGAACAAATGGCCTGAAGCCCTTCTACAACTATTGACATTAGACTTATAATCTTTGTTTAACTTTTGGCTATCTCCTTATTGTTTACAACTATTTTTTAATAGAAGATAGGATTATATATGTGCACACAATACTTCCTAAATGCACCATAAAAAAAACCCCCATACATTTTTGTATATACTTTTAATACCTATTTACATATCTTTTAACATATTTATATGTATTTTTACATATTTCTATTATGTATTTATAGACTTCACTATTTTAATATAAGTATTTTTACTTTTGGTGCATTAGGAAGCATTATGTGTACATATAATCTTATCTTCTGCTAACAATAGTTGCAAACAATAAAGGCTAACCAAATTTGAACAAAAACTACAGATCTAATTATGACTTATACAATGAGCAAGTTCTCCAGGAAAAACTTATCCTTAAACAGAATCACCAGTAACTTTAGAATCGTAAGATTAGAACAGCTCATTTAGGCCTCCATCTTCTTGTTATTGAATTCTTAAAAACCCAGTTACAGACATGTGAAAGTACTCAGCAGAAATAATCTTCCCACATCAAAGATCCTCAAAGAGTCAGAATCAAGAATCAGGTGAAAATATATGAGCCTTGAAAAGATGACATAAAAATACTAAATATCTTTTAAAAGAGTACTTTCAGTTTTATTCCTGCTTTCTAAAAATCTGGAAGAGTATTCTTAAAATGAATTTTTAAAGCACCAATATAAAAAAAAAAAAAGGCCAAGAACCTTATTGAACTTTGAAGATCTTGGATAAAAAGAATGTGTATTCCTGCCTTAGACAAGAATTCCCATTATTCTTATGATTGAGGACACTGGAGAATTTGCTGTAGCTGGTGGTAATGATTTCAAGAAAGTGATGGTTCCTCTAGAACACAGCTTCCTACTTAATGGCATTGTAAGTAAGCAGGAAGGAGAGAAATGACCCAAGAAATTCATGCAGAGGATATGAATAAATTTTAGGTTTTGAAATGTGAGCTGAAACAAACAAACAAAAAAATTAAGAACTCAGATCCTCAGAAAAAAAACTGGTCATCATCCCAGTCAAAGAGGTGACTGAGGTGAGGGCAACTAGCCCAAGAAACTGGAGAGCCTTCCGTTTCCAAGTCTGCACACCTGTTAGATGGCCTAGAAATGGATAAAATCTCAGCAGCAAGTGCTTAAAATAAATGTGAACACAGTTTTTAATGTTATAGTGTGATTGAAAAACAAAAAGATTTCTTTAAACAGCAAAACGAAACTATTTCATAGCAATGGTAAAGGTCCATACTATCTCTTAATTCAGTCACCTTGAAGCATAGGACCATCGACCTAATTTCGGCTTTGCCAAGAGGTAGGCATTTACACATGCTTAGAAGCCACCAGACAGCAACAGGTGCTGCTCCGCTCAGCAAATACCATCGCCTCAATGCAGATTGCCTTAGTTCCTTCTCTATCAGCAAAGTCACAGTGAAAAACATAACACAAAATAGAAAAGCAGAATAACTCTTCTGTTTGTCCTCAGGTAGAAAATGGAAGTTCATTCTTGGAATAGCTTTTTTTAAAGGCCACAACTAAAACTCATTTCATTGAGTCAATTCCAACTCATAATGACCCTGTAAGAGAGGAGAATTGACACTTTGGGTTTCAAAGGCCGTCAATACTCAATAGTTGCTGCTGTTGTTAGATGTTGTTGAGTCAAGTATGACTCAGAGCAACCCTATGAAAAACAGATCAGAACCCTCTCCTATCCTGTGCCATCCTTGTAATTTCTAACATACTTGAGCCCACTGCTTGCAGTCATTGTGTCAATCCATCTCGTTGAAGGTCTTCTTCTCCTTTGCTGACCCTCCACGTTTCCAAGCATAAAGTCACTTTCCAAGGAATAACTTCTTGTAATAGTGTGCCCAAAATATGTGAGACTAAGCTTTCATTTTTTTCTCAATATAGATTACATTTTAATATAAAAAAAATTCAAATGCTCACTGTGGACCAATAGACAATGGAGAGAATCTTTGTTTTACTGACGTTGAGCTTCAATCTATATTGAAGACTGCAGTCTTTTACCTTCTGCAGCAAATGCCTCAGGTCCTCCAGAGTTTCAGCAAGCAACGTTGTCTTCTTCTGCATAATGCAGGTTGTTGATGAGTCTTCCCCAATCCTGAGGCCACATTCCTCTTCATACAGTCCAGCCTCCTGAACATTCTATTCTACTGTACTTTCAAAGAGCATGCTGACTGCACTTTCTCCAAGACATATTTGTTTTTTCTTTTGACAATCTACAGAATATTCAGTACTCTTTTTCAAAGGCATCAATTTTTCTTCTGTCATATTTCATATTCATTGTCCAGCTGCCAGAAGCATAGCAAAGTGTTAGAAAAGACCACAGCCTGAGTCAGGTGAGCCTTAGTCTTCAAACTGACATCATTATTCCTCAGTAATTTGGAGAGGTCTCTCACTTTTGACTTTCCTGATGCAACATTCACAGAAGTTGGCTCAAATCTTCCTTCTAAAGAGTACCTGTGTTCTATTAGCAGATCAAAGCTTACTCCACTGAATCATCAGCAATTTTTCAATAACACTTCATAAAACCTACCGCGCTTTTGACTCAGTTCCAACTCATAATCTCACATCTTGTTTAAGATGTGTAAGGAAACTATCTTTCTCCCTTGATAGGGCTATTTCAAGGTAGATTCAAACTGATGACCTTAGGTGCCTTTGAGTAAACTAGGACTCATGGTGAGCCTATGAACAACAAATCTGAATTTTGCCCTATTGTACCCTGTCCTCACAATATTTATCTTGCACCAGTAAATATTGTTGCAGTTGCCGTGGTAATATATCGCAATGAGGGTCTTCCTCTCTTCAACTGACCTTATGTTTTTCCAAGTTGACTGTCTTTTCCCAAGAACTAGCCTCTCCTGACAACATATGCAAAGTCTGTGAGACAAAGCTTTACCATCCTTGTGTGTAGGGAACAACCTACTTGCACTTTACGACAGATTTGTTTGTTCTTTAGGCAGACCAATACCTCTCCAACAGCACAATTCAAAGCATCACTTCTTTAATCTTCCTTATTCTTTGTCCAGAACTTTCAGAGCTTTTTTAAAACTTAATTCACTGTACTTCTATTACACAAAATATGGTTTATTTTTTTAGTTGTTGTTGTGTGTGCCATCAAATCGGACCCAGCTGGCACGGGAGGAGATTGACCCTCCTTCTCCAGTGGAGCATCTGGTGGATTTGAACAGCATACCTTCAGGATTGCAGCACAGCTTCTTGCCACTAGGCCACCAGAGCTCCCTAAAAGCCACTATGTTGTGGCACAGCTGGAGCCTCAGATCTTTACGTTAGCAGCCTGATATGTTAGTCACTACATCATCAGGGCTCATTATAGGGGTACAAATTAGAAGTTGGTATGATATAATAAATATAATATCCATCAAGGAGAGAAATTTTATCATTTGATGAAAGTCTTTTATACCATTGGTGTCTAGGAGAACAAATGGGTTTGTCCTGGAGAGGGTGAAGCCAGGCTATTCCTTGGAGGCCAGGATTCTGAAGCTTTGTCTCACATATTTGGACATGTTGTAAGGAGGGACCAGTCCTTGGAGAGAGACGTCATGCTTGGGAGGGTGGAGGGACAGCACAGTAGAGGAAGATCCTCATTGAGATGGATTGATTCAGTGACTGGGGCAATCAGAGTAGGTGTGGTTGAGACAATAAAATTGGCACACAACAACAAACCACACTATAATAATCATCTTTTGTTGTGTCTAACCTTTCAAAGCCTGACCAAGTTTCTGAAACCCTGTGGCATGTGATAAAGAGGCTAGAGAACTGGCACTGTGGTATCTAAAACAAATAAATACTGGTGACATTTTTAAACACAGCCAACTACAAATCATAGCGATCCTATGAACAACCGATCGAAACCTTGCCCTATCCTCTGCCATCCTAATACACTTGAGCCTTTTGTTACAGTCACTGTGTCAATGCTGAGAGACTTCATCTGTTATAGCTGACCCTCCAGGACTGGCCCCTCCTAACAATATCCTCAAAGGATTGATAGTGGATTTAGATGAATTTGTGTTCTGAAATGTTTCTTTCAGTTGCTAAATGAAGTACAGAGCAATTTTTCCTAACCATCTGCTCCTCACTATCATCCTGCAACTCTTGTCTTTTTGAAGGACAAAAGGCCTCGCCACTGAAAGTAGTAGAACTTTTCAGTGTTGCAGGGTGAAGTTCTAGCTTTTCCACAATTATGCTCACTCTAGTGGACATAGAAAAATTTCATGAAACAACATACAACCAAGAGACAATAGTGATGAAAGTAAAAGTTCAAGCTGCTCTGAAGGAAACGGCAAAAAACAAAGCCTCAGGAATTGATGCAATACCAATTGACATATTTCAACAAACAGATGCAGCCCTGGACATGCTTACCAGGCTATGCCAAGAAATCTGGAAGACAACCATCTGACCAACTGACTGGAACAAATCCATATTTAGTCTCATTTCAAAAACAGGTGACCTGATAGAACGGGGACATTATTGAACAATATCACAAATACCACACGCAAGTAAAATCCTTTTGAAGATCCTCAAAAAGTGATTGGAGTACATTGACAGAGAACTTCCAGAAATACAAGCTGAGTTTACAAGAGGTTGTGGCACTAGGGATATCATCACAAATGTCATATGGATCGTGGCTGAAAGCAGAGTATCAGAGGAATGTGTATCTGTGTTTCATTGACTATGCAGGAAATCAAAAGACGAATTGTGCTGGCAAAGTCTGCTGTCAGGATACTCTTCGTAGTGCTAAAGAGAAACTTGTCAGTCTAGAGACTAAGGTGCACTGATCCAGGACATAGTCTTTGCAATTACTTGCTATGCGTCAGAGAGCTTAGCAATGACTAAGGATAACAGAAGAAGAATTGATGCCTTTGAATTGTGCTGGAGAAGAGTCTTGAACATGACATGGACCGTCAAGCAAACAAGTCTTTTTTGGAGAAGATGAAACCAAGTTTCTCCTTGGAGGCTATGATTTTGTAGCTCTGTCTCACATACTTTGGGCACACATGGCCAAAAGGGACTGGTCTTTGGAAAAAGATCTCATGCTCAAAAGGATGGATGGACAGTGCAGGAGAGGAAGACCCTGGATGAGATGAATTGATAGAGTAACTACAGCAATGTATTGGAGTCAGTGAAATTGGCTCAGGACAGAACAGGCCTTTGTACATAGGGTCGCTATGAGTTGCAAGCATCTCGGCAGTACCTAACAACCTTCTTCAAGGTTGTTTCTTCCTGGACTAGACCTTACCTTGCAATTGTTGTTGTGTACCCCTGAGTCAGATCAACTCATTGGTGACAGATCCTCATGGAGATTTTTGGAGCTGTGAATCCCACAGGAGGAGATTGCTCATCTTTCTCCCTAAGGAGCTGATGATAGATTTGAACTGCATGCCTTTGAGTTGGCAACACAACTCCTTACTACTAAGCCACCAGATCTCCCTACACTGTAACTGAGGGAGATCAAAGGCCCCATTCCAATCAAGTTCATTTCAACTCATAGGAACCCTACAGGACAGTAGAACTACCCCATTGAGTTTCCAAGGCTATGGATTTTTACAGAAGCAAATTGACATAACTCCCTGCATTCCAACCTCCACCCAACTCCTTCCCAGGCCGCCCCCACAGTGTGGCTATTAGCTTAATTGTTGTTGAGGTGACTACAATGCATAACGACCCTATGAACAATCTGAACCTTGCCCCATCCTATACTATGCTCTTAATCTCTGATGTGCTTGAGCCCATTGTTAGTCATTGTGTTGGTCCATTTCAGTGAGATTCTTCCTCTCTTTTTCTCTGGCTCATAGCTGATGCTCTAGTGTATTCTCAGAGACAATAAATTACAGGAGAGGAGATTGCCCATCCTTCATCTGTGAAGCAACTCGTGGATTCAAACCACATGCATTTGGGATTCAGTGCAGCTTCTTACCACTAGACCACCAGAACGCCAGTGAAGAGATCTTTGAAAGCAGGTTTTCCCAATGCAACCCATCTTTTGATTTCCTGGCTGCTATGACCAAGGGTGTTGATTATGAAACCAGGAAAGATGAAATCTGTAACAACTTCAATCTTTTCTCCATCTATCATGATGTTACCCATTGGCCCAATGGTGAGGATTTTGACTTTTTGATGTTGAGATCTATAATTCCTATTGAAGGCTGTAATCTTTGATCTACTGCAGCAAGTGTTTCAAGTCCTCACAGTCACACACTGTGACTATTGCACGACCAGGGCTGTGTACGTTTCTAGGCCACAACATTTGCTTGCCAGAGTTGGATCTCCAGCCTTTTAGCTTATCATCTTCAAATTCAGATTATTTCCACCTTAACCTCATGCCTTAGTTCTGTAAGACTTTTGCTTTTCTTTTTTTCCTCAAAGTTGCTTCTAGCTTAATCATTTTCTCACTCTTTCTCTCTTTTTTTTTTCTCCCAAGTAGACTCTGTCACTTGCAATTTCATGAAGGAAGATGAATAAAGGAAGACTTAATCAGGCTATCAATTTTGCCTACTGAACTGAGTAATGTTTAATAATTGTCTTATGATGCTAAGCATTATCCCAATGATCTAAAATAGTTACAAAATCTCTCCATTATAAGATTATTAAGTTGTAACATCTGTCCAGGAAATATTATTCTATAGCATGTAATATTTGTAAAACGTTTACAACTACATTTATTTACAACACATACCCTGTGATAGTTTTATAGTTTTTCCCCTAATTTAATGCCTGAAAACACTAAGCATGGAGAACTACAGGTAACTCGAGGATTCCATGTGAGAAGGTGGTGTACCTACACAAGGTTCCTGGATGACAGGCAGCTGTTTATCTATCCAGCTGCAGTGTGTTCTCTCCAGCCCTTGTTTGCTTTATTAGCTAATTACTAAGGTGCATATGCAGCCCAGGTTTCAACAATATTAAGGGCTATTTACTAGGTAAAATCGATATCCTTTCGATTAAACACCTGGCATAGCTTTTGGTAACTAAGCAGTATTTAGACTTCAAGGCTTTTACTCAATCAGGGAGATGAGAAAGTGCTTTGTTTTGATTTTTCACATTTGCTGGCTAATACTCTTAGCAGTCAGGGATAAAGGGCAGTAGAGACTGATTCTGTCATGACTGAGAGATTAGAAACAAACACAGACTTACTGCAAAGGAGAAGGGCAAAGAAAAGCAGAATGATAAACACTGATCTTACTGTTTTAAGGGCTTTTTTCAATTGGATTAGTATCATTGGATGTAATGTCTGGTGTGCCAGACATAGAGCTAAACATTTCCAAAGATGATTAAAACTCATTTTATCACCAATTCAAATGGGAAAATTCAACATGGACACATTAATTACTATAGAAAAGTATGTCTTAAAAGAAACCTCAAACAAACCACAAACCAACCAACAAACAAAAAACAAACTCAAACTCATTGCCGTGAAGTTGTAAGCAATTCATTGATGATTCTCCAGCAGGTTTTCTGAGGCTCTAAATCACATAGAAGGCAATTTCCCACATTTCTCTCACAGGAAAAAACAAAAACAACCAGATGTGAGACAGGTTTGGAATTGCATGGAGAAGGAAATTATTCATTCTTTCCAGAATGAAAGATAGCAAAAAGATCTTCTTGTTGGTAGTGGTAGTAGCCAAACCAATCAGCTACTAAATCACAAAATGAACTGAAGAAACCAGTCTGATGGAAAGATTTTTTTTTTTAGTGTGGATCATCAATCCATATCCATTGTAGAAACGTAAACATATATGCACAAAAGAATATTAAAATATTCCTCTAATTCTCTCACCCAGATCACAGTGAACCAATGTTGATAACTTGCTGTAAACATTCTGAGACTATGTATGCCAAATAATGAAAATGGGGGGGAAAAATGTTTGAAGGCATGGACTTTAAATTGAATAATTCAAAATCAGGTCTTGCCATTCACTACTTCTATTACTTTATTCAATTTACTTAATCTCTCATCTATAATGGTAGGTACTAGCACCTGTGTCACTAGGTTGTTATAAAGATAAATGAGATGATAAAAGTATATTTCTTCTGGAGCATATAAATCATATTGCATATTTATTCTTCCAACAAATGTTTAAAAGAGCTCTCTATTTAAGGCACTTGGAAAACATCAGTGAACTATTTTCTTCTTACTATTTTTACCATTAACTATTACTGGTATAACATTTGGTAAATATCTTCTTCCATTTTTATTTTACCTAGTATTAAAAAAACACTGAAAATCTCTTTCTATAGCAACTAACATAGATCTACACCATCATTTTTACTGACTGAATAGTACTTCAATATAAAATTTCACCCGTTACTGTTGAATCAGTTCTTACAGGACAGAGTCGAACTACTCCATAGGGTTTCTGAAGCTGTAAGTGTCATTGGGAGAAGAGTGCCTGCTCTCTCTTGGAGTAGCAGGTGAGTTCAAAAGGCTAACTTTCTGGTGAATAATCCAATGATTAATGCACTGTGCTATCAGAGATCCTTATTTTGATAAAAAGATATACCATAGTTTTTCATCCAATTTACTATCAAAAGACCTAAAAAGATAATCCTCAATTTGTATTGCTTTATCAAATTGATTCTTTTAAATTTTTTTTAAATGTTTACTTTATTATTTGTGTGTGTGTGTGTGTGTGTACCGTCAAATCAGATCTGACTGGTACAGGAGGAAATTGTCCCTCCTTCCTCGGCAGAGCATCTGGTGGATTCGA
>NW_006399760.1:29847536-29848243 GCF_000299155.1 Elephantulus edwardii | reverse complement strand
ACAGGGGTTGCACCATTTTACACTCCCACCAACAGTGAATCAGGGTTCCAGTTTCTCCACAACCTCGCCAGCATTTGTTGCTTGCTGTTCCCACCAAGAGAGAGAGCATCCCCTTGGATCCAGGTTCCTGCACTAGAAAACTCCTAGATCCAGAAAATTTCACAGAAAGCAAGCTTTCCCCTAGAGCTAGCCTACTTCTAGCTTTCTAAACTGTGAGACACTAAATTTCTGCTTGTTAGTGTCATCGCTTCGTGGAATCAATCTTGTTTTTTATTTGTTTTAAATACAGAACACTGAATAAATTTGCCCTTGCACAGGGGCCATGCTAATCTTTTCTGTATCTTTCCAATTTTAGTATATGTGCTGCTGAAGCGAGCACTATAGTCTGTCTTAAAGCAGCATTAAATAACCCACAGAAATGGTCTAATATATGCAAACTACTTGAGCCTCTAAGTTACCAATGAAAAGTATCAACATTGTCAAAATTGTTCCCTAGACTCCAGACATTCTCACTCTTGGTCCAGTATCCTGCAAAAGAAAATATTTTTGGTTGATATGCCTGTTCATATACTTCTTCCATTATATATAATGATTTTATTATGTATTTTTTTTATTGGGAAAAACATACTGGGGGTACAAGGAGGTGAGGGTTGGGGACAGAAGGGTGAGGATGGGCCAGGATGCAGTTGCAGAGCTGCACAGTTTGG
>NW_006399760.1:29842180-29843648 GCF_000299155.1 Elephantulus edwardii | reverse complement strand
CTTAAAACTGTATTTTTTTTATTTTATTTTATTAATTTTAATGACCATTTACAGAGATTTTTTATTTCCATTCATTCACTGTTGCACTTTTCTCCGTCCCCAGCCCTTCTCCTAAAACTGTATTTTTAAGTAGCATTATTAACAGAGATCAAGAGTATTAAGCTAAAAATTTTAATTTCTCCGACTAGTTAGTCCTGTAACACTGGTTAAGGACTTGGTTGCCAACAGAAAAGTAAGTGGATCTAACCCTACGGTCACTCCGAGGGAGAAAGCCAAAGCCAGCAGCTCAGTCAAGTGTCGCGTTGGAGATCTCTGTGGCAGTTCTACTCTACCTTGTGGACCACTAAGAGTCTGAGTCACCGCTATGAGTACTCACTGTCTCCAGGGTTGGGCTGGCATTTTTCTTTTGTTCTGTTCTGTTGCACATAGGATCACTATGAGCTGGAATGAACTTGACAGCAACTAACAACAACGGGAGCTTGCCCAATTGATGCTTTTAATTGGGGAGGAAATTGGGAAACCTGAGGATGATATCAGAGCTGGATATGGAAGGCTAAGCAGAAGACACCTGACAAGAAAAGGCAAACCATCAACTAAAAAAAAGGGGTTCATTATCTTCAAGTTACCCTGAAGTCATATTCCAAGCCAAGATATATTGGTTTAAACAGTTTATAAAGATCACTAATTTTGAAACAGAGCTTTGAGATGGGCCTTTAGTAAATGATGCACTTCTTAGAGGCAAAGACAGTGAAACTTCATTTCTCATAGTTTGGGCATATTGTGAGGAGGGGCCAGTCCTTGGGAGAAGACATCATCCTGGGAAAGATCGATGTGGCTAGAGAAAGAAGAAAGACACCCCCCTCCCACATAAGGATTGGCACAGTGAGTGTAACAAAAGATCAAATATATCAGAGATGGTGAGGATGGAGCAGGATAGGGCAAAGTTTAGATCTGTTGTTCACGGGGTCACAATAAGTCATAGTAAACTCCAAGCACCTAACAACTGTAAAGGAAGAGAGCACTGATGCCCTATTAAATAGAGAGTTGAACTGTTAAATCGAAAGGTGGTACCTCTCCAGTGGTTCGATTCCACCAATATATCTCCAAATAAGAAAGATGGTCAATTTCCTGCCATGCAATTTACAGACTCCAAAAACCAGCTAGTGAGTCACCTTACCTTAGCGAGTCAGTTCCAAAGCAATGGCAATAAGTGAGTGAGTGACATAAATATTGACTATCAAAATAGAGTGTGAACTAAGGGTTTACATTCTAAGGACAACTCAGCTCAGTTCAGTTCAGCTCACAGTAATCCTTCATGAGGTTTCTGAAGCTGTACGTCTTAAGGAGACAGATTGTCATCTTTTCCCTGTGAGTATAGTCCTTCGGTAGCAGCCTGACACATGACAGACTATGGCACCAGAGCCCCTTGCTCCTAGGTAATTGATTCACACAGTTCTTTTTTTTTTTT
>NW_006399760.1:29839541-29840350 GCF_000299155.1 Elephantulus edwardii | reverse complement strand
GGAGAGGAAGACCTTCGATGAGATGGATCGATTCTGTGACTGGAGCGGTAGGAATAAGTGCATTTGAGATGGCTAGGTTGGCACAGGATAGAACAACATTTAGAGCTCTTGTGCATAGGGTCGCTATGAGTCACAAGCGACTCAATGGTACATAACAACAGAGTTTTTCTGTTCAAATGGTGATTCTTGTCCAAGTTACAGAAGATCATCCAAGAGCTTATTAGACTTACAGACTAATAATACAGACTTACACCTCACTATGACCTACTCTACAGACATTGCTTTTTTAACAAGTCTCCCAGGTGATTTTATGCACATTAATTTTTTTATAAACACTGCATTTTAGACTACCAACATTCTGTGACTAGATACAGAACTGAAAATTTCCTCATGAAATTTACTTTCCCATCCATTTGATTTCTTTGGGAATTTAGGAGTTTTACTAAATTTGCCTCTAAGGAGGGCATCATTTACCATAGACTCATCTAAAAGTTCTGTTTCAAAACTACTGATCCCAAATAACATCAATTATGAGACTACGCAACAAAAAGACTTATTTCACAAATGCTTTCTGTTTTAGGTGTCATCCATTTAACCAAGGACTGATTTCTCCTGAAAATATGCCCAAGGTAAGTGAAACAAAGTTTCACCATGCTTGCCTCTAAGGAGCACTCTGGCTGTGCTTCCTTCAAGACAGCTTTTTTTTTTTTAAATATTTTTTTTATTGGGAAAAACATATTGGGGGTACAAGGAGGTGAGGGTTGGGGGCAGAAGGGTGAGGATGGGCCAGGGTGCAGTTGCAGAGCTGC
>NW_006399760.1:29807655-29838871 GCF_000299155.1 Elephantulus edwardii | reverse complement strand
CCAGGTGCCTGTCGGGGCCTGGGTTTCAGCTGTCCACACCACAGCAGTGGGCAACGAGCTTAAAGCCCCTGATGGCTCTGGGCGCTGACTCTCACCAGTGGCTATGGATGAAGTCACATCAAGACAGCTTTATTTGTTGTTTTTTTTTTGCCAGTCCATGATATTCAGTATTCTTCTTCAACACAATTATTCAAAGTCATGAGTTATATTTTCTGCCTTCCTTCATTTCTCAAATTTCAGGTGGATAGGAGGCAACTGAAAATACCAAATTTGAATAGGACTCACTTTAGTCTTTAAACTCGCATCCTTGCTCATTAGAACTTTGGAGAGGTCCTTGACAGATTTCCCCAATGCTATACTTCTTTTGATTTCTTAACTCTGCTACTGTAAAAAAATGTACACAGCATGGGGATTGCTGAGTCTGACTTCTACTAATTCCACAAACGTGAACTGTTGCCATAAACAACATCCAAGGTACAAAACAAATTCCTTTAAGATAGAACATGATCTCCTACAGTCCTGTATCTACTTCTACTAATCCCATTATCAAGCTAACTGCTACTCTAGGTCCAAAATCTGTTTCAATGACTACAAAACCTTTATAGGACCACACTCACAGTTATGGGGTTTACTAGAGAAGTTAACAAGGTATAATTTAGATTGACAGCAGAATACAATCCCTCAGTTCACACAGCATCTTAAGTATGATCCTTTGATATTCAGCCTCATGGTTTAGATCAGTGTAACAAATATTGCTTAGTCCTGCCAGTTATGTCTCCAGCTTCATTTCTGCCACCAACTTCATATTTCCCAAATACCAATCCTTCTTTGTTTCCAACTTTTGCATTCCAGTCACCAGTCATTATTAAAGCATCTTGTATGATCAATTTCAGACTGTAACAATTGGTAGAAATCCTCAATTTCTTCGCCTTTTGTTTCATGATTGAATAATAGTTGTAGTAACAAATTATTTTTATGCAATATGGATGTATCATATCGCTCACAACACTGTACTTTAGGATAGATCTTGAAGTGCTCTTTTTGTTGATGAATGCCACACTATCCTTTTTCAGTTTGCCATTTGTGGGTGTGGTAGCTTGTATAACTGATTCAAAATAGCCAATACCAGTCTATTTCAGTTCATTAATTATTTTACGGGGTGTGGGGTCCTCTCTGTTTTATTGTTGTTGTTAGGTTAATTCTTTTTTTTTCATAAATATTTTTTCTTAAATGAAAGTTTTATTTTATACTGGTTTGGTTTCACTAATTCTTAGAATCTAATCTCCATATGTTCTCTTCCATTTTTCACAACTATGAATTTTTATAGATCATACCTGGTACATTCCAGGTTCTAATTGTTAATAAATGTTTTCAGCTGTCTTCCTCATTTTGAGTCTTGCCACATTAGCAAATAAAAGTACTTCGTTGAATGAAATATCTTCATTGGGTGAAAAAGCATATTTCTTCCCATTCACAAGAAATGTGATCTGAAAGAATGTGGAAATTATTAAGCAATATTGTTGATATTACAAGCAAGCAAAATCTTGCTGAAGATTATCCAAAAACAGCTAGATCAGTACAACAACAGAGAGCTGATGGAAGTACAAGCTGGGTTTACAGGAGGCTGTGGCAGTAGGTTATCATTGCTGATGGTAGACGGATATTGGCTGAGAGTAGCAGAAAGATGTCTATTTGTGTTTTATTTATTATCTATTATGCAATGGTATTTTACTATGCGGATCAAAATAAATTATGGCTGACATTAAGAAGAATACGAATTCCAGAACTTGATTATGCTCATGTCAAACTTAGACCTCGAGCAAAAAACTTTAGTCTAAACAGAGCAAAGGAACACTGTATGGTTCAAAATAAAAAAAGGGGTGCATCAGGGATATATCCTTTCTCCATCTTTTTAATATATATCCTGACCAGATCATTCAAGAGACTCGATTTTATGAAGAAGAATGTGGCATCAGGATTGGAGGAAGACTCATCAACAAACTGTGTTATGTAGATAACACAACCTTAACTTGGTGAAAGAAACTGCATTTGCTGCAGAAGATCAAGGAGTGCAGCCTTCAATATGGATCTCGTCTCAACATCAAGAGAAAAAAAAATCCTCACCATTAGGCCAATAGGAAGCAAACATTGTTATAGGTGGAGAAAAAAAATTGAAGTTCTTAACAATTTCTTCTTGCTCAGACCTACCATTAATATCCTTGGCACCAGCAGAAACAAAATAAAAAATTAGTTGCATTGGGAAAATCTGCTGTCAGGGACTTCATCAAAGTACTGAAGAGCAACAATGGCAGTCTAGAGACTAAGATGTGCCTGATCCAGGCCACGGCCTTCTTAATTGCTTGCTATGCTTCTGAGAGCTGAACAATGAATTAAGATGACAGAAGAAGAATCCATGCCTTTGAGTTGTGATACTGAAAAAGAATACTGAACTACCATGGACCACCAAGGAAACAAACAAGGCTGTCCTGGAGAAGGTGACAACAGGTTGCTCCTTGGAGGCAAGGATTTTAAAACTTCATTTCAGATACTTAGGGCGTGTTATCAGAAGGGATTAGTCTTTGAAGGAGGACATCATGCTTGGACAGGTAAATGGCCAGCACAGGAGAGTAAGACCCTGGATGAGATGATTTGACCCTGTCTGTGACAGAGAAAATGGGGTCAGGTATGTCAAAATCAATAAGGCTGGCTCAGGATAGGGCAAGGTTCAGAGCAGTTTTTCATAGGGTCACTGTGAGTTAAAGTTTTAGTCAACTTGACAGCACATAACAGCAACAGCAATATTGGGTCAAAAGCTTTATTCCATCTCCATCATTATGATAGACTCTACTTTGGGGCAATTCTGGTAGGTTAGTGGTAAGAAGTTGTGCTGCCAACCCAAAGGCACGAGATTCAAATCCACGAGCTGCTCCTCGGGAGACAGATGAGCAATCGCCTTTTATGGGATTTATAGCTGCTGAAAATCCAGTGGAGGTTCAGTTATGAGTCCATGGTACCTAATAACTACTTTCAAGAGGCATCTCTTCCTCAGTCAAATTTAGAATGTCTTCCAACCTGAGGAGCTCATCTTTCTTCCTCTTGTTTATTTTTCTTGTTTTCTTCTTATTTGAGTCAGATCAAAATGGCGCAGGAAATTGTTCGTCCTTCTCCGGAGGAGCATCTAGTGGATTCAAACTGTACAGCTTCAGGATTGCAGCACAGCTTCTTGCCACTAGACCATCAGAGCTCCCTTGGAGCTCATCTTCTGAAACTACATGCAACAATGTTCTTACATTAGTCATAGACTTTCCCATCCCTTTGTTGTGTACCATCGAATTGGATCCAACAGGCACATGAGGAGATTACCCCTCCTTCTCCAGCAGAGCATCTGGTGGATTCGAACTGCACACCTTCAGGATTGCAGTGCAGCTTCTTGCCTCTAGACATCAGATCTCCCTTAACAATAGACTTGTTGAAGGCCTGGGTGCTTTTTGGAAGCAAGGATGATGAAACTCCATCTCATATACTATGGGCATGATATTAGAAGGTGTCAGTCCTTGGAGAATGACATCATGCTTGGAAAAGGGGAGGGTCAGGGAGAAAGGGGAACAAGATGGACACACAATGACTGCAAACACAGGCATGAGTGTGTTGCAAAGGGTGAGGATGGTGCACGATAGAGCAAGGTTCAGGTCTGGTGTTCATTGAGTCACTGTGAATCATAGTTAACTTGACAGCACATAGCAGCAATATTTCAGAAAAGGATTCCCAGTCCTGCTTCTTTATCTTAGTCTGGAAGTTCCACTGAAACCTCTGTACCACAGGTGACACTGCTGGTACTTGAAACACTGATGGATTAGCTTTTAGCATCAAAGCAGCATGCAAGCTAACGCAGTATGACAAACTGAAAGAGGAGAAGTAGAAATTCTTTCTAGCATTACTTGAATAATCTGGGACGGGGGCAAGAATTCCTATAGGGATTTACTCATTGCATACATGATTCCTTCACTAATCATCTAGGAAATATAATGAGGAAAAATGAGATCTAAATGGTCTATTAATAGTTGTTAGTTATCCTCTCTGCTTATAGATCAATTTCTAACTCTTTTCTAGGTATTTATGACTTTGTAGGAGATTGCAGCAAGATTTAAACAACTCAAAGTGTGATCAATAGATGCTAAAAGAAATAAAATCTGTTTTGGTTTTATGTCTTTTGTCATTTTCTATTGACCATTCTTTTAAATGGTAAAATTATACAGCTGAAACTAAAGCAAATTATGAGGAAAACATGACTCTTTTATTTAGCATTGGTGTTAGGAGGCTTCACATCAGCTGCAACTCCTACTGCAACAGGAAAAAAAGAATAGAAAAATACTGTTTCTTTAATAATACTTTTAAAGGGACAAGTGTTCTTTCAGTTCAGGACAATGGAAGGAGGATTACTTACCAGACTAGCCCTTACCCTCTTAGCCTGTTGTGTCGAGTCGAGTTGGAAGACTCAAAGCGGACCCTCCAGCAGGTTTTCAGAGGCAGTAAATCACACAATAAGAGACTGCCCGTCTTTCTTCCATGGAACACCCAGTGGGTTTGGACCACATGCCTTTGGGTTGGCGGCACAATTCCTTACCGCCAAGCCACTAGGGTTCCCTCCCTTTTGACCTAGAAGGACAATTTTGAGAAAGATCTCCTTCCCAATTTAGATATTTTAACTGTTGTGGTATACCTACACCCTGCTGGACTTATTAATATAGTAAAAGAACCTATTGACCCTGTATCAAAGATGACCCTTTTAATGAACAGAAAGGTAGGCTTTTCACGGTTTAATTGCATAATTGCTAGGTTTGCTCTGAATTACAGTCTTTCGTATTTTCTTTCCCCTCATTGCATGCATGAGGTGCTGAATCTGCTCCTGAAAGACAGTTTGGAACAGGAAAACGCAAGCATCACACAGCTCAGGAACACTCCCTAGAGGAGTAGTACAGGTATCTCTGTGTGTTCTTTCTTAACAACTTTTAGCAAACTTTTAAGTCCTGTGTAAGTGTGTAGCCTTTCAGGAGGCAGCCATCTCAAAAGCGCATGTTTTCTAATAACAAAGCACCTAACCAGACAGATGCCATATTGAAAGAAGAAAACCTGCAGTATGCATTCTCTGACGAATCAACAGCTAACCAGCAAAAGGCTATTTCAGGGGCAAACTGTGTGCCACTACTGATTTGCATAATCTCTCCTTTCTGAAGATAACTGTACATTTTCCTCCTAAAAGTACTCAATAAGCATCAGCTCTTCCCATACCTTTAACCTAGCCTATATCTCTTCAGAATCTTTGCCGAGCGAGATGTGTATGGAAAGTTCATAACCTTCTGTCTCCCTTATTCTGGCCTATATGATAAAACTTCTGCTTTTCCAGCTCCAAGTCTGTCTCCAAAGTTGGTTTTTCTAGCAGCAGTGGCAGAGCAGTATTTCTTCGGGAACAATAGCGACAGAGTGGAATACTGTCTGGTCCAGCACCATTCCTTGCTAGGTTTGAGCCCATTGTTGCAGTCCTTATGTTAATCCATCCCTTTGAGGCACTATTAGTTTAGAATTGTTAGTTGATAGTTTAAGGAGCCTGGCTCTGTAGTGCTTAAACTCCCAGCTATTAACAGAAAAGTGGGAGATTTTAACCTCTAGTAGCAGCTGCACAAGGGAAATATGTGGCAATCTGCTTCCATACAGATTTAGGTCTTGGAAACCCATGTGGCCTTTCTACTCTGTCCGATAGGATCACTATGTGTAGGAGGAGTCTGTTTAACAGCAATGGGTTTTTTACATTAGTTGACTTTTTTTTTTCTGTGTACCTTCGAGTCAGAGCTGACTAGCACAAGAGGAGATTGTCACTCCATCTCCAGCAAAGCATCTGGTGGATTAGAACCATGTGTTTTTGGGATTGCAGCACAGCTTCTTGACACTAGGCCACCAGAGCTCCTTGGAGATTAGCTGATTTTTTAAGAGGTGCAAAATTAGTATGTTGATGTTGATTGCCATCAAGTTGAGCACGACTCAGCAACCCTACGAACAAAAGACCTGAAGCCTTTCCATAACTATCCTTGTTTCTCAAAGCTCGTAGTTTCCAGAGGCATGTTGTTTAAGAAGTGGGTCTCCCCCATTGTCACATCAATTCCTCTGCTTCCTTGTAGCTTAGAAAGAAACAAAAGGCACAAATGTAATGATCCTTGTCCTGAGCCTGAGGCCTGTAGCCTATATCTTGCTCCAGGAGAGGGTTCAGTGTCCCCTAGTCCTGTGTTTTCATTTTAGACTCTTAAAAGAACTTGTTGGAGCTCCCGACAGGCTTGGTTCAAGTATCTCTCCAACCTTCATCTCATCTTTAAGACCCAGAGGTATCTCAGACAAGTCCTGTTTTACATCCACCCTTGGTGTTTCTGGTGTAAATTACTGAGCTCTGTGTTTTTAAACAGCTTGATAAATTCTTTACTTAACAGCTCCTGAAGGGCTGCCTTAGCCAGGGAACTGTGAATGTTCAGTCTTTCAGACACAACAGCCAGGGTTATAAGCTTAGTCGGGAACTTCTTTTCAGGGTTTGTAATATGTGGCTTTGTCAAACAAGACCAAGTTATTGAGCTTGTCCCTAACTTTGCCTTTGAGCCACTTTTTCTTGGCCTTGCCCCCAGATTTGATCACTGGGTCTTTGTCCTTCTTGGCCTACTTTCTGGTGTCTTTCTTTATCTATTGTCCTTGGGCAGCATCGTGAAGCTCAGAGAGGCGTTACCACAAGTCTCTTTCTTCTTGATGTTGAGCTTCAATCCATATTGAAGACTGTAGTCCTTGACTTTTCTGTAGCAAGCACTTAAGGTCCTCCTCAGTTTCAGCCCCTTATATACTGGCATATATAAATAATAAAATTACTGCTTTTTCTATTCCAACTCGTGTCTCTGAAATTGGCTTTTCTGTCAGCAAGTAGCAAAACTAGTTCCCCCAGTAACACTAAAATGAATACACTTTTTTAGTTGGTTTTGGTTGTGTTTTTTTTTTAAGTCCAAATGTTATCTAACGAGTATCTACTTCTTGGAGTAGGTGACCCTCAATAAGGCTTACATCTTAGCAGGAAGAGACTGCCCATCTTTTTGCCAAGGAAATGAACCACCAGAATCTAGTCAACAGCTTACCACACTTAAGAAGGCATTTCATAAAACAACAATATTTTTTTAAAAAAATTTCTACATAGTGCTCACTTCAGCAACACATAGACTAAATTGGAATGATACAGAGAATATTAGCATGGCCCCTGTGCAAAGCTGACACACAAATTCATGAGGCATTCGATATTAAAAAAAAAAAAAAGAACACTTACATAATAGGTGTTTAGTAAATATTTGGTAAAATAAACAATACATTTTTACTTCCTTTCAGTGTCTTATCTTGGAACATTAATATACTAGATACAAATGAAAAATCATTGCGTATTAATAAAAACTTTACCCTAAATCAACTCAATAAAATTTTTTCTTATTTACTACTACTAATAAAGTAATGTTTCTAGTTTTTCTCTGATCCTTTGTTCATCTACATTGTGAACAATGAGATTAAATAAAAAGCAGAAAGTGATCCAAAACCTAGATTTTCCTAGGTAAAACAAAAAAATTATTCACTCTTGGTAGGGTTCACTTCCCAGAGGGAAAGCCCTTCAACATTTGTGTTTGCGCACAACCAAAAGACTATTTCAGAGAGAGACTAAGATAAAAGAGATTCCACTGAAGAATTGAAAGATATAGTCAACTGATTATACACTACACAGATAACCCCCAATATATTATTAGGCCAAAGAAGGAATAAACTGATGGAATGCCTAAGGTATAATCATCATCTAGTTCTATCTAGTTAAATCTGATCTAGTTCTACTAGTCTAATTAAAAAGAAGAACTACTCCTTAAAACAAAAAGCTATAAAAGCAAGTCTAATAAGAACTCAACTAGCTTAATATGGATACAGCTATTTGGAGGCATTTTGATAGGCTATCACACAAATAGATGCAGCCCTGAAGGTGCTCACTAGGTTGTGTCAAAAAGATCTAGAGGATAGCTACCTGGATAAATGACTGGGAGAGATCTATATTTACTCCCATCCTCAAGAAAAGTGTTCCAGCAGTGTGGAAATTATTGAACAACATCATTACTGTCACAAACAAGCAAAATCTTGTTGAAAATTATCCAAACAAAAGTGATAATAGTACATTGACAGAGAGCTACCATAAATACAAGCTGGATTTAGAAGAGGTCTATCAAGACCTATGTCAGATAGAGAGTACTTCAAGAATATCTGTCTTTTATTGACTTGACTGTGCAAAGGTATTTGACCATGTGGACCACAATAAATTATGGCTAACTTTGAGGAGAATGGGAATTTCAGGACACTTGACTGCTTGTGTGACATCTACACTTCTATCTGTTGTCTAAACAGAGCAAGGAACACTGCATGGTTCAAAATAAAAAAATGAATGAGTCGGTAATGTATCCTTTCTTCATACCTTTTCAAACTACGTGCTGAATAGTTCACTTGACAAGCTGAACTTTATGAAGAAGAGTGTGGTGTTAGGATGAGAGGAAGACTCATCAATAATCTGAGTTATGCAGAAACAACCTTGTTCACTGCAACTGAGGAGGACTTGAAGTACTTGCTGCAGAAGAGCAAAGACTACAGCCTTCACTATTAATTACATCTCCATATCAAGAAAACAAAAATCCTCTTCACTAGGCCAATAGGCAGCATCTTGATAGATGGCAAAATGTTAGTGATTTCATCTTACTTGGATCCACAATCAATACCATTTGCACTAGCAGTTTGGCGATCACAAGATATATTGCACTGGGAAAATCTACTTTCAGGAACCTCTCCAGAGTGCTAAAGAATAATGATGCCAGGCTAAAAACAAAGATGTACTCAATCCAAGCAAGGTTCCTCACAATTCCTTACTGTGCATCTGAAAGCTGGGCAGTGACTAAGGATAACAGCAGAAAAATTGATGCTTTTGAATTTTGATGCTAGAGAAGAATATTAAACATGTTATGGACTATAAAGAGAACAACGAGGTCTATCTTAGAGAAAGTGCTCCTTGGAGGCAAGGATGGTGAAACTCTACCTACTTATATGGGTATATTACCAGAAGAAGCAAGTCTTTAGAATAGAACATCATGCTTGGAAGGCTAAAAGATCAGCATAAGAGAGGAAGTCCCTGGACCAGCTGAATTGACACAAAAACCATACAGTCATTCAGTGAACATCTATTTTGTGGGAGCCATTTTACTGCTTTCTAAACACACAAAAGTAATCCTATACTTACACAACTTAAAATATAGTAAGAAAACCAAGCAGTTAAAGGGATGAATGCAATTCAGGGTGATAAATGTTATAAGAGAGACATACGTCAAGTACCATAGAAGCAAAAGGGATGAGTGAACAATAAAGTGCAAATGCCAGTTTGAGATTTCAGTGCTTCTTATATTTAATTTCAAAAGAGTGATTAAAATACACCTATATAATCCTACTTTATTAACAAATGAAACCCGTTTCCAAATGGAATTATAACCACAGGTATGTTATTGTTGTTATGACTCATGACTCTTTGAACATCAGCCCTGAATCATCTAGTCTGTGCCATCCTCACCATCTCTGGCACACTGGAGCCCATTGCTGTAGTCCTGTGTCAGTACACCCAGATGAGGGTTTTTCTCTCATTCTTTTTTATTGTTTTTTTCTTTGTCTCTTTTACTGTTGCTCCACCTTCCCAAGCAGGATGTCCCTTTCAAAGGAACAGCCTCTCCTTGAAACATGTCCAAAGCATGTGATACAAAGCTTTGTTATCTTTGCCTCCAAGGCACACTCTGGTTGCACCTTTCCCAAGACATACATTTGCTATTTTTCTCTGTCTGTGGTATCTTCAGCACTCTTCTCTGATATCACAGTTAAAAGGTATCTATTCTTCTTCTGTCATCCTTATTCACTGTCCTGCGGTCAACAGCCTAGCAATTCATTAAAAAGATCGTAGTTTGAACCAGACATACCTTAGTTCTCAAACTAACATCATTACTCCTCAACAATTTGTAATAGTACCTCTCCTCTCCCATACTTTGTCCCTTAAGTTTATCTATTTTCAGATTTCTCAATGGGATAGTTTATTATCACCTTATAATTTTACTCTTTTGCTTATATGCTTTAATCTCTTTTCCTTATTTTTCTCCACAAAACTAACCACTAATTAATTTTAAAATGTAATTTTATTTATTGTTACTTGTTTTTGCTAAGAACAGACATAGCCAAATGTAGAGGCATTGATTACATTCTTTGAGGAGGATAACCATTCTTACTCTCCTTTTCTGAGTTGCTTCTCTAGACTGCTCATCCAATTTTTACATTTTTTTTGTTACTTTGATCCAAAATACGTAATTCTTAAATGAGCACGGTGCTCACGGGAGACAATTTTCACCAGTTACACTAAACTATGGTTTTAAGCTCTTGTGGGCCAGTGGGTAAGGAGTGGGAGTTCCAAAGGCATTGTTTTGTTAATTGACCAACTGTTTTGAAGTCCTGCATAATTTACTGCTTCTGAAAACTGTCTGGAGGGTCATCTATAACTTGGCTCAGATTCAATGGTAGAAAAGAACAACTTCCAGAGATATTTTTGGTTTAGGATTTACAGATTATCTCAGGGCAATAGTTTCAGGAGTTTATCCAATTTCTGTGGATCCAGGAAGTGAAGTCTAGATTTTATGAAAATATGAAATTCTGTTCTGTATTTTTCCCCTTTTCATCAAAATTCCTCTAAGAAATCTTGGATCAAAAATGTCAGTAATGCCAGGCACCATCCAGATCTTCTTATCTCATGGCAAAGAAGACAGTTGCACACTGATAAAATTAGCCATGTATTCCACATCCTCTTCCTCTTCCTGTCTCCGTTTCTTCCTCTATTGCTCCAGGTGAATAGAGACCAATTTTTGTGTCTTTACTCATACCTTTAAGATTTTAAAGTATTTTCTCTTGAGATGGTTCAGATCGAGAAAGTCAACATTCAGCTGATACAGGCATTAAGAGACCCAAGAACACACTCTAAAAGAATATTTTGAGCACCTCTAGGAGTTTCCTCTTAACAATCTTTAACTCTGCTAAGATATTTCAGGAGATATATGAATGAATGAGAGCTGTGGTGGCCTAGTGACAAGGAGCTACGATGCAATCCCAAAGGCATATGGTTCAAGGTCACCAGCTGATCCATGGGAGAAGGATGGGAAATCTCTCATGTGATTTACTGCCTCTGAAAACCACCCGAGGGTTAGCTATGGATCTGTTCCAATTCTATGTCACACAAGAACATGAGAATGAATTTTGTATGACCTTCTAGAGAGCTGTTGTGATGTACCATTGAGTTAGAACTGACTTCTAGCTCACTCTCCTGTGGATTTTCAGAGGCGGTAAATTTCATTGGGAGATATTACCCATCTCTCTCCTGCAGAGCAGCTGGTTGATTTGAACAACATCCTATGGGTCTCCATACCTTTTCAATCTATATACAGAACAGATCATCTGAGACACTGGGCTGTACGAGGAGGAATGTGGCATCAGGATTGGTGGAAGAATCATCAACAACCTGCGTTATGCAGATGACACAACCCTGCTTGCTGAAACTGAGGAGGACCTGAATCATTTGCTACAGAAGGTCAAGGACTGGAGTATTCAATATGGATTGAAGCTCAGTATCAAGAAAACAAAGATTCTCACCACTGGACCAATTGGCAGCATCAGTATGGATGGTGAAGAGATTGAGATATAGTTAACAGTTTTAGTTTGCTCGGCTGCAGTCAACACTCTTGGTAACAGCAGCCAGGAAATCAGGAGACAAATTGCATTGGGAAAGTCAGCTGTGAAAGACCTCTCAAGAGTACTGAAGTGCAACGACATCAGGCTGGAGACTAAGGTGCACCTGATCCAGGCTATAGTCTTTGCAATTACGTACTATGCATCGGAGAATTGGACAGCGAATAGGGATGATAGAAAGAGAATTGATGCCTCTGAGTTGTGGTGCTGGAGAAGAGTGTTGAATATACCATCGACTGCTAGGAGAACAAACAGATTTGTCCTGGAGAGGGTGAAGCCAGAATGTTCCCTGGAGTCAAGGATTCTGAAGTTTCGTCTGACATACTTTGGGCATGTTGCAAGGAGGGACTGGTCCTTGGAGAGGGACAGCATGTTTGGGAGAGTGGAGGGACGGGGCAGGAGAGGAAGACCCTCGATGAGATGGATCGATTCTGTGAGTGGAGTGGTGGGAATGAACGTGTTTGAGACAGCGAGGTTGGCACAGGATAGGATGGCGTTTAGGGCTCTTGTACATAGGGTCGCTATGAATCTCAAACAACTCGATGGCACACACAACAACAACAATGGGTTGGCAGTACAGCTGCTTAGCACTAAGCCAGCAGAGATCCCTTGAAAAGACATGTTGCCTGAAAACTAAGAACCCTTCCTGAACATGGCCATCTTTAAAGCCACACACACAGGTTACTGAATTATGCATAATCACAACCATCTTGATCATCCATATATCCTTCCCACATCTTAAAAGAACAAGTGTGCATGCACTTCACTATCTTTATCCCTCCTCCATGGGCCAAATCCAGACGTTCCCCTCCTTCTGTCATTCATGAACAAACATCACAATATTTTTTGTGTATGTGTACGCATTTTCTGATTGGGTTGTTTACCTTTTCCTTGTTAAGGTGTCAGATTATTTTATAAATTTTATATAGAAATCCCTTATCAGATATATCATTGCCAAATATTTCTTTGCTTTTTACCCTATGGGAGAAGTTTGTTGTGTTCTTTTAAATTTTTATTTTATATTGGTTTGCTTACAAAGTTCATTTACACTGTGTTTCACATGATCCTCTCTAACATTGTGTTTCATATAATTATTCCCATTTATTGTTGTTTGATATGTGCCATTGAGTCATTTGCCACTCATAGCGACCCTACGTACAAGAGCCCTAAACGCCGTTCTATCCTGTTCCAACCTCACTGTCTCAAACATTTTCATTCCCACCACTCCACTCACAGAATCGATCCATCTCATCGAGGGTCTTCTTCTCCTGCACCTTCCCTCCACTCTTCCAAACATGCTGTCCCTCTCCAAGGACCAGTCCCTCCTTGCAACATGCCCAAAGTATTTCAGACGAAGAAGCTTCAGAGAGTCCTTGACTCCAGGGAACATTCTGGCTTCACCCTCTCCAGGACAAACCTGTTTGTTCTCCTAGTAGTCCATGGTATATTCAACACTCTTCTCCAGCACCACAACTCAAAGGCATTGATTCTCTTTCCCATTTATTACATATTAAAAAAATGAATCACCATTGATCTATGCTCACTATTATCCTATCTTTTTAGATCCCTGCCGGATCTTTCCCATTTCCTTTACCCCACAAATTGTGCAACCCGGTGATTTCCCCACTGCAAATCTTCAACCCTCTGCTCCTACCCTCCCCACATTGGATCTTGATACACGTTTTTATTAGTTGTCTTTTTATTTCTGCAATAATGGTCTTATGCAGTATTAGTCCTTATGGGACTGAGTTAGTTGAGCATAAAAACATCACAAAATTTTAAATTTTTTTATAACCACAAAATTTTAATTTTAATAGGTATCTCTTAAAATGAAACCCTTTTCATAAATAAATATGAGATCCTTTCCCAACCTCCAGTTCTTGTTGTTGTTAAGTTCCATAAAGTTGATTATAACTCATAACAACCTTAAGAACAATGGCTCTGAACCTTGCTCTATCCTATGCCATCCTCATCATTTCTGATGTACTTGAACCCATTATTACAGTCATTGTGTCTATCTCTCTTCTTGAGAGTATTCCTCTCTTTCACTGGCCCTGCACTTTTTAAAGTAGGAGTCTTTTCCAAGGACTGCCCCCTCCTAACAATATACCCCAAGGATGTGAGATGAAGTTTCACCATACTTGCCTCTATGAAACACCCAGGTTTCACTTTCTCCAAGACATATTTATTCTTTTTGCTGCCCATGGGTTATTAAATGCTCTTCTCCAACACCACAGTGCAAAGGCATTCATTCTTGTTCTGTTATCCTTATTTATTATTCAACTTTCAAATGCATAGGAGATAGTAGAAAAGACTATAGCTTGGATTAGGTGCACGCACCTGTTTCTTCAGACTGACATGGTTACTTTAAAGGACTTTGAATAGGTCCTTGACAACAGATTATTCCCAAAGTAACATATCTTTGATTTCTTGTCTATTGCTACTATGGGTATTGATTGTGTATCCAAGTAAGATGAAATTATAGACAATTTCAATCTTTTCTCCTCAGATCATAATGTCTACTGACCCAGTGGTAAGGGCTTTTGTTTTCTTTACATTGAGATGCAATCCATATTAAAGGCTACCATTTCTTATCTTCTGCAGCAAGTATTTCAAGTCTTTCTTGCTTTAAACAAAAAAGGTGTCATTTGCATGTCTCAGATTGTTAATGAGTTTTCCTCCAATACTAATGCCATATTCTTCTTCATGAAGTCCAGCTTCACAAATTATTTATTTAGCATATGGATTGAAAAGGTATAGAAAAAAGAAACAGCTCTGATGCACATATTTCTGGATTTCAAACCATGCAGTGTTTAGATGGTAACTTCTGGGTCTAAGTATAGATTTTGCATGAACATAATTAAGTATTCGGGATGCCCATTCTTCTCAATGTTAGACTTAGTGAACTGTGATCCACACAAATGCCTTTGTATGGTCAATAATGCAATAGACAGCCTTCTGACATTCTCTGCTTTCAGCCAAGATCCATCTAATACCAACAATGATATTTCTACTGCCATAGCCTCTTAGAAATCTAGCTTGAATTTCTAGCAGTTATGTTATTGGTTGATATTTTTAAAATAATATTCAACAAGATTTCACTTGTGCATTATGTTAATGGTATTGTTTGATAACTTCCACATTCTATTTGATCACCTTTTTGGAGAATAGAACAAATATGGATTCCCTTTATACTGTCCAGTTGTTATGTGCCATTGAGCCGTTTGCAACTCATAGTGACCCTATGTACAGCAGCCCTAAACTCTGCTCTATCATGTGCCAACTTTATTGTCTCTACCCCCCATTACCCCAGTTTCTGAGTCAATCCATCTCATTGAGGGTCTTCCTCTCTTACACTGTCCCTCCACCCTCTCAAGAATGATGTCCCTCTCCAAGGACTGGTCCCTCATCTCAACATGTCCAAAGCATGTCAGACAAAGCTTCAGAATTCTTGCCTTCAAGGAGCAGCCTGGTCTCACCTTTTCTAGGACAAACCTGTTTGTTCTCCTAGCAGTCCATGGTATATTCAATACTCTTCTCCAGCACCACAGGTCAAAGGCATCATCAATCCTCTTTCTATCATCCCAAGTCATTATCCAGCTTTCTGATGCATAGCAAATAATTGCAAAGACCATGGCCTGGATCAGGTACACCTTAGTCTCCAGACTGACATTGTTACTCTTCAGTATTCTGGAGAGGTCCCTGAGTGTAGACAATGCAATTTACCTTTTGATTTCCTGGTTGCTGATACCAAGAGTGTTGATTGTGGAGCCAAACAAACTGAAGCTGTTAACAATCTCAATCTTTTTACCATCTATCATAAAGCTGCTAATTGGCCCAGAGGTGAGAATCTTTGTTTTCTTGATGTTGAGCTTCAATTCTGCCTCTCTTTGTTGAATGAGTCAAGGGCTAATGCCTTGTCCTTCTGTATCTCCCTTTGCAAAGAATTTTCTCTAATAAACCTCTTTCTTTACTTATATAGAAAAGTGTGAGTTGATGTTTTTTCTATTCTTACTTAATGGGAGTGTTGTTGTTGTTTTTGAGTATCACTGAATTAGAACTAACCCTCCAGCAAGTTTTCAGAGACAGTAAACACACAGGAGAAGATTGCCCATCCTTCTCCCTTGTAATAGAAGGAAGAATCCAAATTCAAGGAGTGTCTTGGAGACATTTTCTTAGATATCACATTTAGAAAGCAGTCCAGCTACACTATCTTTTTTTTCCTATTTTCTAAAATCCTGGCCGCCAACCCCCACACCCCAGCTACACTATCTTATTCTCTAATTCTTTCTTCTGCTTGATATAATCTGTTGGTATGTCCTTGTATTGTGTTTCTCATTTTAGTTAGTTTTCCATATTAATTGCAATATCTCTTTTTTTTTCTAACCCTAATTTTGTTCTTGAATTTTTCTTTCAAGAAAACTCTTCGTCTAAGTTATCTTTTATTGTTGTTAGGTGCTGTCTAGTCAAGTATGACTCACAATGACCCTATGAACAAAAGATCTGAACCCAGTTCTATCCTGCACCATCATCACACTTTCTGACACAAAAGAGCCCATTGTAGCAGTCGCCATGGAAATTCACCTAGTTGAGGGTCTTTTTCTTCTCCACCCTTCCCAGCATCATGTCCCTCTCCAAGGAATAGCCCCTCCTAGCAACATGCCCAAAGTATTTGAGGTGAAGCCTCATCATTCTTGCTTCCAAAAAGCACTCTGTCTGCACCCTCTCCAAGTCATATTTTTTTGTTCTCTTGGCTGGCCTTGGGGTGTTCAGTGTCTTCTCCAGCACTATAGTTCAAAGGCATTGATTCTTTCTCTTTTTCTGTCATCCTTAGTCATTGTCTAGCTCTCAGATGCATAGCAAGTAATCAGAAAGACCATGGCCTGAATTAGATGCACCTTAGTCCTCAAACTGACATCATTACTCCTCAAAAATTTGGAGAGGTCCTTACCTACAGATCTTCCTAGTGCAGTGTGTCTCCTTATTTCATGACTGCTGGTACCAAAAGTGTTAATTGCGGATCGAAGCAAAATGAAACTGTTGACAGTCTCAATCTCATTTCCATCCATCATGACACTGCCTATCTATTCAGTGGTAAGCATCTTTTGTCTCTTTTATTTTTTTTTAATTTTTATTTTATTATTTTTGTGTGCGTGTACCGTCAAATCAGATCTGACTGGTACAGGAGGAGATTGCCCCTCCTTCCCCGGCAGAGCATCTGGTGGATTCGAACCGTGCACCTCTGGGATTGTAGTTGCAGCTTCTTGCCACTAGGCCACCAGAGCTCCCCTGTCTCTTTTATTTTAAAGAAATTTTTTATTTTATACTGGTTTACGTACAACATTTATATACGTTGTTTAAAGCTCTTTCCCCTTCCCTCGTCAAATTGTGCAACAGAATCTGTCTTATTGACATTGAGATGCAGTCCATACTGAAGGCTGCATCAAGTTCTCCTCACTTTCAGCAAACAGGGTTGTGTCATTTGCATAATGCAGATTAGTAATGAGTCTCCCTCCAATCCTGATGCCATACTCCTGTACATAGAGTCCAGCCTCTTGAATAATTATTTTCTCTTTTCTTCTGTTTCTGCAACCAAGTTTTTAACTAGAAAAGCCTCACTGAGCAATTGCTTTAAGAGCTGAGTGTTGTCAGTCAAGTTTTCCCAAGGCTTTCAGCTCTGCTCTGTGGAGATTGCTCCTAACCGTGCTAACAATCATGCTAACAATCAGAAGGAAACCACTGCACCTTTGTTTCAGAAGGAGAATGGCATTTCCCCAGAAAGAACTCTGAGTGATCTATATTGTTCTCTTCAGAGCCAGAAGGGCCCTGTGGCAATTGAGATAGTAATCTCCACTTAGGTGGCTTGCTTCCTGATTTCACAGTAGGGAATGTTTGTCCAACAACCAAGAGGTAAAAGCTGGAGGCGGATTTGTCTCACTCTGGCAAGAGGTCTGTCTCACAGAGGGCCTTATAGTATGTTGTCCTTGGTGTAGCTTCCACTTGAGACTCCTGTTATTTAGCATACAATCATCTCGATCAAAAGTTTTCAGCACTAACTGTAAGAGGGTGTAGACTAACCCTACTTGCTCCTTAGTAAGGTTTGTCTTTTTGGAGGTCAGAGCTATGTCTTACTCATGGAAGCAGAATGTCAACTTCAAGAGCAGAGTCCACTATAGGAATATTATGTAGCAGTATCAGTCTGCAAGTGACAGTGTCTGGGTGCAGTAGGAGCTGTTGCATTCTAAACACACCCCCAGGAAGGTCTGCTTTTTACTACCAGAGCTGTTCTTCCCCCACAATATGTTGGGTTGTGGGTGTAGATTCCACTAAAGATAAGATGCTGGTTTCCTAGGACAGGTAGATTCTATCAGCCACCTCCAACATCAGTGATAAGGTGGGCAGCCAGACTTATGCTGACTCCCCAGAGAGGCCTGTCTTATTGAATACAATGGCCTGAGCTAAGAGCAACACAACGAAGAAGAGAGACTGTTTACTATGAGAAAAATATTATGAGTGTTGACTGTGGGAGCCTTGCACTGCACAGGTTTTCTGTAGCAATTTGCAGTACGTTTGCTTCTGATAAAATCCAAGTAGAGAAAGTGTTGGCACACTTCAAATGGACTCATGGGAAAACCAGCTTTGTTGATTCTAGAGCAGAAGCTTGAGGCCCTTTCTGTACTGGTAGGACCTGTAGTGCTTATACAAACTGATGGTTTTTTTCTGGAGTTATTTCTTTAGTTCACGTCAGTTCAGGGCCCATATGGAGATGAGGGGATGGTAGAGACAGTGGCAGAGGTGATTTTCTTGCCTTTTTTGATTGTTTTGGTTTGTTAATCCTTGCCTGTTTGCAATTAACTAATGCATGCCTCTAATCTCCCTTTCAAAGTCTCTCAGAATTGAGTACAGTGTCACAAGTGTCCTTATTGTCTTTATGGAGGAGGGTTAGAATGATGATCTATTTTGATTACTATTTTCTCCAAATCTTCTCTAGTATTAATTTTGTCTTATTTATCATGTCTATTATTAATAAACCCTGCACAGTATACAATGTGATTATCTGATTCAAAGCTAAAGCCAGCCCATCTCATCTCTCGATGCCTAGAATGTCAATGTTCATGCATTCCATTTCATTTTTCACAATTTCTAGTTTTCCAACATTCATATTTTATACATTCCATACACCTAATACCTAACAATGTGAATATTAACATATTTGTGGTGTTAGCCTAAAGTTGGCCTTTTTTAGCCATTACCTTACCCCCCTTTGGTCTCCAGCAACCTTAACTGCAGACACATGGTCTTGCAAATCATCAACAGCTGTGGTTCTAGGATAAAAGGGAGAGAGTGCTTCCCATCCTGAGCAATGAGATGTGAGGGAGATTGGATTGAGACCCTGTTGAGAGTGAAACCATGGTGGTGAGACTCTGGTGATAGTGGTGGACAGACCCTGACATTGCTGTGAAGAAACTGTGGCAAGGTGTAACAAGAAGCCCCTTAGATAAAAGGCCACAGGTAAAGGTTGAGCTGTTCTTGCCGATGCTTGAAGGAGAAGCTGACATATAGCTGTTCTGAGGTAAAACTTACTCTATAGTTGCATAAACCAGAAGCTTCTTAGATTTGTGTTGTTGAACTGAAACCAGAACATTTTACTAATTAAGAAATTATGCTTTACTGCTAATCTGGTTTGGGACTGCTGGTCTAAACCTGGACTTGTATTGTGAAATATTCTTTGCCTCTCCAACATATTTCCCTAGTAAACCTCACTCTTGGTATCACAACTGTGATAAATGTGTGTCCTGCTGCTGGTATGGCCCTAGAGGCACCATGGGCTGGGTTAAAGGCTCCATCTGCTTTCTGCTTTGAACCTCGAGGAACTATGCTATTCTCACTTTCTCTAGCCCTTTCAGAGAGATGCCCATGACCCTGTGCCTTCATGCTCCATTTTCTGCTCTTGAGACAATATTATAATGCTAGCACCATGAAAGCAAGGAGTTTATATAATATTCTAATTGATATCTTCAGTGATTAGAAGTGATGTGTATATTCAGTGACTAGAAAAATGCCTAGTTCCAGTGAATTTAAGATCTAAATACATACTTAACGAAGAGCTAAAGTAATTAATACAAAGTAAGGAGTCTTAATTAGATTAGCTTCTTGTACTATTCTTGCAGGCATTGCCACTATATTGACTACGAGGAAATAAGAACATAATACTTACATCATCATCACACATTATTGATTGCTTGTATTTAACAAGATACATTAAAGACCTGTTCACTCTTTCTATGACCAGTATAGTTATTTAGAATGCTTATGTAATAGTTGGTGGCATTACTCAATTTTTAAATATAAATAACAGTGAAATAATAATCATTTAAAGATTGAGGGGGGAAGAAAATGTACAACAATGGGATAAGGATAAAAACCATTTTCAGTGTTGTGTTTTTGTTTGTTTTTTTTTAAAAAAAAACAACCCAAAAACAGATTAAGCATTCATTAGAGTAGCCCAAGTCAGTCATTGCTATGGACTCAGCAGAGTTCCAGCAGGTTTTTAGAGACTATAAATTGCTCATTTTCCTCCCTCCGATCAGCTGGAGGATTGGAACTACATGCCTTTGGGTTGGCAGCAGAAGTTTCTACCACTAGGTCACAAGAATTCCTATTAAATTAAAGCTATTATTAAATATGTGGAAGGAGGAGTGGCATCCACTTCCATAATAGCTTGCCTCCGGAAACCCTATGAACCTGGAGAGAGGATGAAAGGCACCTAAGCAACGAGGACTCTCCTTCATAGGGTCGCTATGAGTCGCCTGCGACTCGACAGCACTTAACAACAACAACAACAACAACATTATTAAATAATCTTAGGGGGAGAAAGCAGAACGCATCCACTTTGAATGTAAAAACTTGATTTCTCTTTTTATTCTCTCTCTATAAATTTCTTATTTGGGGGGAGTGAGGATAGGGCATGATGGGGGAGCTCTTAGACAAGAGGTTATGGAATTTCACTGTGGAGTAGGGACTGGGCTTTAGAGGAGGAATGGCAACGATCCCAGGGGCCAGTGAAATTGTAATGATTGGCGATGTCTCCTTGCTTTCATCAACCTCTCCCCAATGCTGTGCATTTGCCTATACATTGGTCTTCCCCTTGAATGTGATCTCCAGTACCTGAGTCTGGGCCACCTGAAAATGCTCTATAGGAAGCTGTTCACTAGTAAGGGATGGTCTGGTCCTATAGGAATGTGTTTAAACGTGCTATTGGCTGACGTGGGCTTGAGTTCTTAAGTATTTTCGTCATCTCTTAGGTTGACGTGCCCACAGTTCAAGGAGCCATGTAGAAAGGTTGCCTGGGCTGTAGCCAGGCCTGCAGGGAAGAACAGAGTGGAGGTGGAGAAAGGAAACACTTTCAGAATTAAGAGATTTTTAAATGAGATATCACACACACACACCCTTTTTGGAGTAATAATGTTAGAATTAGTGGTGGTAACTGTACAAAATCTGATTTCTTTTTAAATAAAGTTCACCAATAATATGATCTGCTGATAACCACTGAAATGTCATAGAGCTACAAAGCTAAAAAGTAACTGGAGACCATTTGGTTCACATTATTTCATAAAGTATGTGAATATCTAAGCTACTCAGGACCCATGTATTTCTTAGCATAGAGACACATTTAAATATATCTATGAGAAGTATTATGAATACATTCAGTTAATAGACATATTCTTTAAATTTTAATGTGAATATTTGACCTCACATTGATTCTCCTTCCTCAGGCTTCAACATCATTTATTACAGAAATGTTAGGTTTAACTTTTAGTTTATATAAAACTTGGAGAATAAGAACTACTGCTAGGCAGTAAATTGTACATAATCTATGTTCAACAACTATTAGTCCATTCTAGGATATCTACTCTGAAAGCAATAAAATATGAAAATGAGAACAGATAATGGTATCTGTTTTTTGTATTTATAATTTTTAAAATGTAAGTAAAGCAAAAATGAGGTAAAAATCCATCCTTAAATTAAAAAAACAAAACTTAGCCTTCAAGTGATTTGTGAATTTGTATACACTTAAAACAAAAACAAATAACACTTGACACTGCAAATTATATAAGGGAAAATTACTTGATGTTTGAAGCAAATAAGAATACTTTCTGCTGCTTTAGTAATTTGTTATGTACATAAATTACTTTACCCATGTTCTTCCAACTTATTTGGAAGAGAATTCAAAAGTTTAGGAAAAAACCCGTGTGTTCTGATATTAGTTCTACCACTAAAAATATTACTTTGATTTTTCTCAGTCTCCATTTCCATATCAGTAAAACAGTGATATTCATCACAAAGAATTGTTGTGAAACAAACTAGCTGTGAAAATACTTTGTGATCTTAAGCATACTGCAAATATTAAGGATTGTTGTTGTTATGTGTCATAGAGTCACCTGCAACCCATAGTGACCCTATGTACATTAGCTCTGAAAGTTGCCCTATCCTGAGCCAATCTCATCATCTCTGACAGACCTGACCTCATTGCTCCAGTCACTGAGTCAATCCATCTCATCCAGAGTCTTCCTCTCTTACGCTGTCCCTTCACCCTTCCAAGCATGAGTTCTTCTCCAAGAACTAGACCCTCCTGACCCAAAGTATGTGAGACAGAGCCTCAAAATCTTTGCCTCCAGGGAGCTAACTGATTTCACCCTTTCTAGGACAGACCTGTTTGTTCTCCTGACAGTCTACTGTGTGTTCAACACTCTTCAGCCCCACCCCCACAACTAAAAGGCATCTATCCTTCTTCTATCATACTTAGTTGTTGTACAACTTTCTGATGCATAACACATTATTGCAAAGACCACGTCCTGGATCAGGTGCACCTTAGTCTCCAGGCTAACATCATTGAGGTTAATTATGATTATTACTCTATTATCAATATACTCAAGATGACTCTAAAATGAATAAGCAAAGATGATGAAATATTGAAATGAAGAAATATTATTTTTACAAATTAAGGGAAAATATGTTTGGTACCAGCAGTCAGGATATAAGCAGACACACTACACTGGGAAAATCTGCAGTTAGGGACCTCTTCAAATTACTGAGGAGTAATGATGTTAGTTTGAGGACTAAGGTGCATCTGATTCAGGGCATGGTCTTCTTGATTATTTGCTATGAATCTGAGAGTTGAAAAATGAATAAGGATGATAGAAGAAGAATTGAAGCCTTTGAGCTGTGGTATTGGAGAAGAAGGCCAATGGATGGCCAAGAAAACCAACAAATATGTCTTGGAGAAGGTATAGCTGAAGTGCTCTTTAGAGGGAAAAATGATGAGGCTTTGCCTCACATACTTTGGGCATGTTACTAGGAGGGGCTGTTCCTTGGAGAGGGACATGATGCTTGGAACTGTGAAGGGTCAACGAAGAAGAGGAAGACCCTTGACCAGGTGGATTGACATGGCGACTGCTGCAATGAGTTCTCATGTGTCAGGAAGTGTGAAGAGGGTACAGGATAAGACAGGGTTCAGATCTATTGTTCATAGAGTCGCTATGAATCATACGCAATTTAACAGCACCTAATGACAACAACAAGGAAAAATATGCTGTGGCTACTGTGTAATTTTCTTTATGATCTTTTATTAGGAAGAGGGAGTACTGGTGGCCCAGTGGTAACCCAAAGACAGGAGGTTGGAATCTAGTAGCTCTTCAGAGGGAGAAAAATGGACAATCCCCTCTTCTGCAATTTACAGCCTCTGAAAGACCACTGATAGGCCAACTATGAGTTGTTTCCTACTTGGCCAAACAAAAAACCAACATAGTAGTTAGAAACCATAATATTGGTTCTCATTTCATGTTATTAGTGTTACTGTAAGTTGTCCTTCAGTTGCTATGGTGACCCCACATAATCAATGCAGGTCTGGCATCCACAGGGATTTCTGAAGCAGCTGGTTAGGCCTGTCTTCCAAGTATTTAAATATTTGCTTGACTCTGAGGCTTCTTAACTTTAATAATAGTTCACATTTTTAAACAAAAAAATGGTATGTACATACACTGTGCTGAGTTTCATCTTTCTTACTCACTCATTGCCATTGAGTCGCAACTGACTCTTAGCTGACCCTCCAGTGGGTTTTCACGAGGCTGTAAATCACCTGGGAGGAGATTGCTAGCTCTCTCCCCTAAAAACGCTGGTGGATTTGAACTGTCAGAGGCGCCGCCTTTGAGTTAGCAGAGTAACTTCCACCAGAGCTCCCTTATATCTATGAGCCCACTTAATTGTCCCACAACTCTGTGTGATAAACACACCTTTACTTCCATTGTTTTCAAATATTGAGGAATAGAGAAGTTCCATGTTATAGCCTATGTCACAGAACTAAGAAGAAATGGAGATAAGATTCAAATACAGACAGGCTGCTTCTAGATTCCTAGCCATTATACATACCTGTTGTCTGCTGGTACCTTCTGTGGCTAACTAGTAAAGTCCAATTTTTATTTTTTTTTTAATATGGAATGCTTCAAAAATGTGTGTGTCATCCTTGAGCAGGGGCCATGCTAATCTTCTCGGTACTGTTCCAGTTTTTAGTATATGTGCTGCCCAAGCAAGCATTAAAGTCCACCTTTTAACTGCTCAATACTACAAGTAGAAAAAAGGATTCCTGGCTAAGCAATTCTCTGTGAACTGTAGGATCACTAGACATTCTTAGGGAGGAAGATGGAGTAACCTGCTTCCCTATAAATGCATAGGCTTAGAAACCCTATGGGACACTTCTATTTTGTACTACAGAGTTGTTATGAGCAGGATTCCATTCAACAACAGTGGTTTGATTTTTTTTTTTTTTGGCTAGCACTTAACCATTCAACTGCAAAAGATCGCAATTTGTGCTCACTCGGGGCGGGGGGTGGGGAAGGTGATACAGCAGAAATCACTAAACGCTACCACATGCAAGTAGAAGACTGCTGAAAATTATTCAAAATCAGCTGGAGCTGTACGTCAACAGGAAACTGCTAGAAATTCAAGTTGAATTCTGAAGAGAATGATGTCATTGCTGAAGCCACACGGATATTGATAGAAAACAAAGAATACCAGAAGGGTGTGAATTTGTGTTTTATTGACTATGTAGGTATTTACTTGTGTGGATCCTGATAAACTATAGAGAATATTGAGAAGATTGTGAATTACAGAACACTTATTGGGTTCATACATAACCTATGTATAGACCAAGAAGTAGTTGTTTAAACACTTAAAATCAGGAAGATGTATGTCAGGGTTATGTTTTTATAATTACCTATTCAATCTGTATACTGAGCAAATAGTTTAAGAAGCTAGACTCTAAAAAGAAGAATGTGGCATGAGGACTGGAGGAAGACTTGTTAATAGCATGTGATATACAGATGAAACAACCTTACTTAGTGAAAATTACCAGGATTTGAAGCAGTTACTAAAGAAGGTCAAAGATTATAGTCTTCAGTACAAACTACCTCAACATGAAGAACCCCAAATTTCTCACAACTAGACCAATAAATAACATCATTATAAATAGAGGAAAGATTGGAATTATCAATTATTTCACTTTTACTTACATCCACAATCAACAACATAGAAGCAGTTGAGAAATTTATTCTACTAGTCAAATCTACTGTTAAGGGTCTTTTTATTTTTTTCTTAAGTGAAATTTTTATTTTATGCTGGTTTGATTACAAAGTTCATATGTATTGTTTTTCACACCAGATCTTTCTCATTTCCTTTACTCACCCCACCCTCTACCCATCAAATTGTGTGAGCCTATGATTACCAAACCCCTCCTCATCCCTCTGCTCCTACCCTCCCTCCCTTGGAACCTCATAGACATTTTGCTAGTTGTCTTTCTATTCCTATAACGATCTTATATAGTATTTGTCCTTATGGGACTGAGTTAGTTCACTTAGCATAACACTCTCTAGTCCCTCCCAAGTTATGTAGTGAATTTCAAAATCATTACTTGTGCATACTGTGTAGTACTCCATCATGTGGAGTACTCCAATCCATTTGATGTGGTTGGACATTTGGGCTGTTTCCATGTTCTTGCTATGGTGAATAACGCTGCTATGAACATTGGTGTACAAATCTCCATTTGTGTCTTAGTTCTAATTTTCTTGGGGTATATTCCAAGCAGTGAAACAGCTGGATCATATGGAATTTCTATGTTTACCCCAAACTGCCTTCCAGAATGGTTGTACTAGTTTGCAGTTCCACCAACAGTTTGTGAAAGTTCCTATCTCTCCACACTGCTAAGGACCTCTTTAAAGTGCTAAAGATCAAGGATATCAGTTTGAATACTAGCGTTCTCCTGACACAACCCAAAGTATTTCCAATTACTTCATATGCATGCGAGAGTTTGACAATGAATATGGAAGACTGAAGAAGAATTGATGTCTTTGAATTGTGGCGTTGGCAAAAGAATATTGAATATATCATCTATTGGCCCCAAACAAACACATCTATCTTGGAAGAAGGGTAGCCAATGTTCCTTAGAAACACTATCTTACAGACTTACTTGGAGACTGTTGTCAAGAGGGGCCAGTTCCTGGGAAAGGGCATCAGGTTTGGGAAAAGAGAGGGTCATGGAAAGAAGGAAGACTTTTAACAAGGTAGAATGACACAGACCAAAACAATGGGCTGAAGGAGAGCAGATTGTGAGGATAGAGCATGGGCGGTAAGGATTTCCTTCTGTTGTCTGTGAGGTTACTTTGAGTAGAAGTTGACTTGAGGTCACCTATAACAAGAGCCTTCAGTGGTTATTATTTTTCTCAGCAATCTTGGGCAAGCACATTTACCCAGAAGAAGAGAGACCAAGCCAGTGAATGGATTACATTTTACTTTGAAATGGGCTTATCTTTTCTAGCCGGGTATATAATTTCTCAAGTTCATGGAGGATTCTGTAGGGAGAATATTTATTGATGATTCAAACATTGTAAATGCTATATTTACAATATTTTTTTGTTCTATAATACAGTGTTATGGCAGAAATGTGAAATTTTAACACTCAGCTAATACTAGAGATTAATAAAACTTTCATTATATATTTATTATATGAAGACTTTGGGCATGGGGGTTACACAAAGTTCTCTGTAGTTGGCTGCTAAGATTTCTCTACATTTAGGAGTCATTATTGTTTCTGACTTCTCAGGGGTGTCTAGGCCTCAGGCCAGGTACAGGATGTAGTCAGGGAGTAGTAACCAAGCTGGGTCAGCATGTACGGGGAACATAAACCTTAGCAATATGTATTATTGCCCAAATTATCAAGGCATACATTTCTTAAAATGGCTGTCAGAACAAAAAGGTTTCTCTAATGCTAACATATGAAATAGTTTCTCTTATGCTTAGGATATAAGCTTCTGTTACAATAATACTATGGAAACTTAATGTAATGAGATTTGAAATTGTTTATCCTTTAAAGAGCAAATTAAGTATTAATGACCTTTAAAGTCATGGGAGGCAATCTCTTATAAGCTTAATATGTTCCACAACTTGGTGCTAAAGGAAAAACTGCTATGAATGTCTATTTCTGTAATATTCAGAATTTAATATGATGAGGAAGTTATGCAACTCAAATACAGAACAGATTTGTTACATTACATGGGCTAGTTGTCAAAACTCTAAAACTTTTGAGACAAAAATCCTAATCATCTACCTCATTTCTGAAGTACCTTAAGCATATCTTAAGCATCTTATTCCTTGGTTTCCTTATCTGTTCACTGAAATCTAATTTATGATACTTGTTTTACCGTCAACTGAAGTTGAACTAAACTACTTTCTTATAAAAGCTTTATGTCATTTTATTTACCTTTACCAACACAACCTTTTCACTAAATAAATGAGTCTTAAAGATAGAAATCTATGCTATTTTTTAAAACATGTATTTCTATCTTTACTGATGTCACATGGATCCTGTTTAAAAGCAGAGAATACCAGAAGAGTGTCTGTGCTTATTGACTATGCAATGACATTTGACTGTGTGGGTCATAACAAACTATGGTTAACATTGAGAAGAATGGGATCCAAGAACACTTAATTGTGATCATACTCCCAGAGGTGCACAGTTCGAATCCACCAGATGCTCTGCCGGGGAAGGAGGGACAATCTCCTCTTGTACCAGTCAGATCTGATTTGACAGTACACTCACACAAAAATAATAATAAAAAAAATTGTGATCATACAAAACCTATTTAGAGATCAAAAAGCTGTTGTCTGAACAGATCAAGGAACATTGGATGGTTTAAAATCAGAAAGGGTGTGTACAAGGGAGGTAACCTTTCTCCATACTTACTCAATCTTTATGCTGAACAAATAATTAATGAAGCTAATCACATCGAACTGTGGCTGACTCTGAGAAGAATAGTAATTCCAGAGTACTTGATTGTGTTAAGGCGAAACCTATAGTTGGACCAGGAGACAGGTGTCAGAACAGAGTAAGGAAACATTGCATGGTTCAAAATTGGGAAGAGTGTAGCCAGGGATGTGTCCTATCTCCATACCTTTTAATCTATATGCAAAACAGATTATCTGGGACGCTGGGCTCTATGAGGAGGAGTGTGGCATCAGGAATGGAGGTAGACATAACAACAACCTGCGTTATGCAGATGACACAACCTTGTTTGCTGAAACTGAGGAGGACCTGAAGCACTTGCTACAGAAGGTCAAGAACCGCAGTCTTCAATATGGATTGAAGCTCAACATCAAGAAAACAAAGATTCTCACCACTGGGCTGATTGGCAGCATCATGATGAATGATGAAGAGACTGAGATTGTTGACAGCTTTAGTTTGCTTGGATCTACAGTTAACACTTTTGGGATCAGCAGCCAGGAAATGAAAAGAAAAATTTCATTGGAAATGTCTACTGTCAGGGCTCTCTCCAGAGAACTAAGATAAGAGCAATGATGTCAGTCTGGAGACCTAGGTACCTAATTCAAGCCATGGTCTTTGAAATTACTTGTTATGCAACAGAAATATGGACAATGACTAGAGATGATCGAAGGAGAATCGATGCCTTTAGCTGTGTTTCTGGAAAGTATTGAATATACCATGGATTTCTAGGAGAAAAAACAGCTTCGTCCTTGAGAAGGTGAAATCAGGTTGCTTCTTGGAGGCAAGAATTTTGAAGCTTTGTCTGTCATACTTTGAACATGTTGCAAGGTGGGATCAGACCTTGGAGCATGGCATCATGCTTGGGAGGGTGGGGGGACAGCACAAAAGATGAAGACCCTCTATAAGTTGGATTGAATCAATGACTAGAGTGATGGGGGTAGGTGTGTTAGAGATGATAAGGTTGGCTCAGGATAGAGAGAAGTTTAGAGCTGTTGTACATAGGATTGCTTTGAGTCACAAGTAACTCAACAGCACATAACAAGATTCTAAGAAGAAGAACGCAGCATCAGGATTGGGGGAAGACTCATCAACAATCTATGTTATGCAGATGACACACCTTGCTTGTTGAAAGAGGAGGATTTGAAATGTTTGCTGCAGAAAATAAAATACTACAGCCTTCAAAATAGATTACATCTTAACTTCAAGAAGACAAAAGTTCTGACCTCTGGTCCAATAGCCAACACAGATGGAGAAGTAATTGAAATTGTCAACAATATCATCTTGCTTGGCTTAACAATCAACATCCTTGGTCCTAGAAATCAGGAGATGAGGAGATATATTATACTGTACAAGTCAGGGATCTCTCCAAAATACTAAATAGCAATGATATCAGTTTGAAAACTAAAATACACCTGATTCTGGCCATGGTATTTTCTATCACTTGCCATACATCTGAAATCTGTATAACAAATAAAGGATGATAGAAGAAAAATTGATAGCTTTGTGTTGTGGTGTTGGAGAGGAGTACTGAATAACCCACAGATTGCCAAAAGCACAAAAAGGTAAGTCTTGGAAAATGAGCAACCAGAATGCTCCTTGAAGGCAGAGATGGTGAAGCTTCATCTTTCATACTTTAGGCATGTTGCTAGGAGAAGTTATTCTTTGGACGGGGATATCATGCTTGGAAAGATGTTCAGCAAAAGAGGGGAAGACCCTCAATGGGATGGATAGTCACAGTGACTACAGCAATGAACTCAAGTGTGTCAGAGTTGATGAGGATGGCACAAGGTACAGGTCTGTTTTACACAAGGTCACTATGATCTGTACCCACCTGGAAGGCACATAACAACAACAAAGATAAAACAAAAAACAAACCCCAACACATTAAATTGGGACTAATATGTTCCAAATGTTAGACATTTGGTTAATTGGCTTAATGGAATATTCCTTTCACCAGTGCAATATCCCTTTTAAGTAAATATTATACACATATATGATACAGGAAAGAAATGAAAGAGTAAAGAGGTCTCCAAGTTACTAATAGCAGTATTAACCTTTTAAGCATATACTCTAGATAAGGTGGTAAAAAAGATAAGGTAGTTATGCATGTTCAGGAAACAGAGCCAAATGGTATATGCCCTGGTAATATAGTACATTGAAAAGTTCTAAGAGTTTACCTGAGTGAAAACAAAAATAAAGACCAATGCATTAATGAGTTAATGGTTCTTAATATTCAAATAAAGCTAAATCAGAAAGTTCTATTAAGATGGCTTTCTATCCACTTCTTCACTTCTAGGATGACAGATATCCTGCATACCAAAGGCTCAAGACACATATATACAAACAACTCATAAAATGAATTTAGCCATTATATTAGCGCATATGTATGGAAAATTAGCTTGGGAAATTATATTGAAGAGGTACAATATTGCATAAAACATTTTACTTTACTCTCAGCCAATGGTGTCCATAATGTGCCCTTGACAATTGAGCATGGGGAACACCAGATTAAATGCACTGAGGTAAAAGTATAAATTAAGGAGAACTAGGAAGAAAGTAAATTAGAAATAATTTCTAATAGAAATGGTTAAGAACAATCTCATTTCAGTAAGAGTGGCAAAGTTTAACAGGGCAGCAAGTAATAGATGCTGGAGAGGATGTGGTGAGACAGGAACTCTTAAACGTTATTGGTGGGATTCTAAAATGGTGCAACCATTCTGGAAGGCATTTGGCTCTTCCTTAAAAATCTGAACATAGAAATACCATATGACCCAGCTATTCCACCACTTGGAATATACCCTGAGAATATGAGAACCGAGGCACAAATTGAGAGATTTGTACACTGATGTTCATAACAGCATTTTTTACCACTGCAAGAATATGGAAACAGTCCAAATGCCTAACCAGAAATGAATGGATTGAAAAATTATGGTTTTGGAATTTAGATGCACTCTTATTGATTGTGCTTGGCCGTACATGTTCATATCCTTGAAGATGTATCATGGGGGTGTTGCAACCTAGAAG
>NW_006399760.1:29802054-29803405 GCF_000299155.1 Elephantulus edwardii | reverse complement strand
TCGCCAGCATTTGTTGCTTGCTGTTCTGTTAAATTTTGCTCTTCTGACTGGGGTGAGATGATATCTCATAGTTGTTTTAATTTGCATCTCTGAATAGTCTTACTTTTAAATTACAATAACAAGACAATAAACATAGGAATGTTGTTTTTAAAAGAAATTGTTACAGAATGTAGTCAATCACCAATAAGAGAAATGGATTGCAATATCCATAAATGCACTTTATTGCAAAGATCTGGGAGACAGTTAAGTTACCTCCAAAACTGCCTCCTAGTCTGGGAGTGGTCATGGGTCATGAGATATCAATTTACTTAACAATAAACTTTTGTTAGTAAAATTAAAGAATTTCTATATCTGAAAGAAAAATCATTCACACCCAGATATTCCCTTTCCAGGCAAACAGGCAGATTAAGTTACAATTTACCTATGGTTGGGGAAAACAGCTTCAAAGAGATAAAAGCTAGTCTAGGAGATGCATCATCTTTTCTGATAAACAGATCAAAGAAAGGACACTAAGAACTCCAAGGTCAAGCAACTAGTCACGCAGGCTGGAGAAAAACTATAGTTTTATAATTGATACCTATATAGAGAATTCTGAACTTATTAATACTACCCTATCAAAATGAGTAAGAACAAATCCAGGGGGCACAGAGAAAGAGAGAGAGCAGAATACACACAAAAAGAGCCAGAATTTGAGAAATGGAGACTATGGAGTACCAGTGTGACTAGGTTGTAACCTAGGTAGTTAAAATTGAACATCTTCCAATGATCTACCATATTATAGCTTTGCATTGTTGTTGTAACATGCCATCAATTGAAGACTCATAGTGACTCTATGAACAATAGCTTTGAACCCTGCCCTATCTTATCTTGAGCCAATCTCATCATTTCTGGCACACCTAGCCCTGTTGCCACAGTCAATAACTAATCAATCTGTCTTATCCAGGGTCTCATCCTTTGTGCTGACCCTTCATCTTTCTGAGCATGATGTCCTTTTACAAGGACTGACTCCTTTTGGCAACATGCCCAAAACATGTGAGATGAAGCTTCACTATTTTTGCCTCCAAGGAGCGTTCTGGCAGCACATTTTCCAAGCTATAGCTTCAAATTTCTGTTGTACATAGGGTTTTCAGAGGCCTGCTATTTCAGAAGTGGTTGGCCAATCCTTCTTCCTAGTCTGTCTTTATGTGAATGTTCAGAGTTAGAGAAGTATCAGACAGACCAGCAAGTTAAAGGTATATCCCTTATTGCGGAGTTAACTTTAGTGTCAGTGTTGTCCCTGCCTTTCTCACATGCGTCTTTACCCACTTATTTCCCTGCTCCACCATCCACCAGGTTACCCATCCACTTCTAC
>NW_006399760.1:29780971-29801152 GCF_000299155.1 Elephantulus edwardii | reverse complement strand
TCCTTCACTGGTACACAATCCCGCCTGCACCCTCCACCCCCACCCCAGTATTTTCTTGATGTTGAGATGCATTCCTTATTGAAGAATGCAGTCCTTGACTTTCTGCAGTAAACACTTCAAGTGCTCCTCAGTTTTGGCAAGTAATGTTGAGTCATCTCCATAATGTAGGTTGTTGATGAGTCTTCCTGCAATCCTAGTGCCACATTCTTCTTTATAAATCCAGCCTCGCAAATTATCTATTCCACATATCGATTGAAAAAATAGGGAGAAAGTCATACCCCTGAGGCACTCCTTTCTTGATTTTGAACCACTCCTTGCTCTGTTCCCATGTGTGCTCCTTGGTCAACGTATAGGTTTTGCATAAGCACAATCAGGTGTCCTGGGATATCCATTCTGCTTAAAATTAACTGCAATTTGCTATGATCCACACAGTCAAATGAGTTGATGAAAATCTAATGTGTGCCAGCATGGAACTGAGCTTCACAGGGTTTTTAATGGTTTCAGAAGGAGATTGCCAGAAGGTCCTTCCAAACTACCTCTGGGTGGGCCCAAACTGCCAAAGTTTGAGTGAGTAGCACGAACAGTATCCATTTGTCATTCAGGAACTCCTAATATTCTCTAGTTGTGAGTAAAATATGATTTTTGGAAAATAATACTCCCTGCACTTGGAGATTTTACTACTATTACAGATTATTTTATGTCCCTTATACGTTCTAACTATAACCTATGTAAAAGGAAAACAAATACATGGGGATGGCTGAGTCTGACCTCCACTAACTCCACAAAGGGGTCCTATCCCCATCAAGAGCATCCACAGGTAACACTGACGCCTGCGTGTAGAAACACATTGTCTCAGTTCCTCATGGTAACTGACAGGTCAGTATAATGCCTCACCAGGGCCATTCTTGATGAATCTCCAAGAAGAGGAGAGCTGGGAACAGGGCCTTTTGGCCACTTTATCCTGTAGGAGTTGACTGATAAGTTACCCAGGGCATTGGTCTAACAAGCAGTAGAGAAATTCAAGACAAAATCAGTTTAATGAGACTTTATCTAACAATTTTGCATAATCAGACCAAACCCATTCAAAGAAGTGCCTTCCACAGCCTGCCAGAAGTGTTTATCTCCTCAGCTCAGTACTGTGGCATGCACAGTCTTTCCTGGATGTCAACTAACTCTTATCCCTTCTTTTATGACTACCTTTCCTGCCGTTACCCTTTCACCCCTTATCCTGTTTGTACACATATTCTTAGGCCCTGAGGTTTGTCATGTCACCTAAAAGTTTAGGCTTTCTTTGGGTCAATTTATGAGTTATTACCTCAGCTTTTATTCTCTTCATTCCAAAGATAGGTCAGTATAAAAGTTTCTTTCTTACACCTTTAAGGTCATGTATGTCCTCCCACACTCTTGCACCTCCTTCTACTAATTATCAGGTCCAAAATCTATTGCAAATGACAACAGAGACTTTATAGAGTCTCTTTTTACTCAAAGTTGTAGGGTTTATTAGAAAAACAGATTGTGGGGATGGAAAGAATGCAAAGGTTAGTGAAACCCTTGGTTTGGCCAAACCAGGCTAACAACAAGATACAATTCTTCAATTTGTCCAGACAGCTGATGGCGTTGTTGTTGTTGTTGCTATGTGCTTTTGAGTCATTTGCAACTCATAGAGACCCCAGTCTTATTGTCTCTTACACACCCATCCCATTATCCCAGTGACTGAATCAATTCATCTCGAGGGTCTTCCTCTCCTGCGCTGTCCCTTCACCATCCCAAGCATGGTGTCCTTCTCCAAGGACCAGTCCCTCCTTGCAACATGCCCAAAGTATGTCAGACAGAGCTTCAGAATCCTTGCCTCCAAAGAGCAGCCTGGACTCACCCCCTCCAGGACCGACTTGTTTGTTTTCCTATCAGTCCATGGTATATTCAGTACTCATCTTGAACACCACAGCTCAAAGACATCAATTCTCTTTTTACCATCCCTAGTCATTGTCCAGCTTTCTGATGCATAACAAGTAATTGCAAAGACCATAGCCTTTATCAGAAACACTGCTAGGGTAGCAGTGATAAATTCAGAATTGTCTAAATAGGTATTATCTATAAAACTATGGTAATGTAGTTCTAAAAATGACATCACTTTTCTCCAGCCTGCAAACTAGTTAGCTTCTCTTAGAATTCTTTGTTTTCTTTCTTTAGTCATGTAAAGTAGTTTAAGCTGTCTATTTACCAGGAGAGGAAATGCAGGTTTCCTAGACTAGCATATACCTCTTTGAAATGGTTTTTCCTAGTCATATGTAAATTATATCTTGATCTTCCTGTTTACCAAGAAGGGAAATGTGCCCTTCCTGAATTGTTGTAGTTGTTATGTGCCTTCTAGTCACCTGCTACTCATAGGGACCCTACAAACAACAGCCCTAACCCCTGCTCTCCTCTGTGCCAATTTCACTGTCTCTGATACACCTACCACCACTACCCCAGTCATGGAATCAATCCACCTCATAGAGGGTCTTTCCCTCCTGTTCTGTCCCTCCACGCTCCCAAGCATGACGTCCTTTTTCAAGGACTGGTCCCGCCTTGCAACATGTCAAAAGTATGTCAGATGAAGCTTCAGAATCTTTGTCTCCAAGGAGCAGCCTGCTCTAACCCTCTCCAGGATGAACCTGTTCATTTTCTTAGCAGTCCACTGTATATTCAATACTCTTCTCCAACACCACAGTTCAAAGGCATCAATTCTCCTATCCTCTTTGGTCATTGTTAAACTCTCTGACGCATAGCAAGTGATTGCAAAGACCATGGTCTGTATCAGGCACACCTTGGTCTCTCTCGAGATACCATTGCTCTTCAGTACTTTGGAGAGGTCTCTAACCGCAGACTTTCCCATTGAAATACGTCTTTTACTTTCCTGGCTGCTGGTACCAAAGTATTGACTGTGAACAATCTCAATCTCAATCTCTTCACCATCCATCCTGATGCTGCCAATTGGCCCAGTGGTGAGAATCTTTGTTTTCTTGCTATTGAGCCTCAATTCATATTGAAAGCTGTAGTCATTAACCTTCTGCAGTAAGTGCTTCAGGTCCTTTTCAGTTTCCGTTTCAGCACGGTTGTGTCATAATGCAGATTGTTGATGAATCTTCCCCAATCCTGATGCCACACTTCTCTTCATACAGCTTCCTGAATTACTAGTATTTATATATGAACTGTTCTTTTCAAACATAGAAATTCTGTAACTTTACTAACAAATGTGTATTGTTAAGTGAGTTAGTATCTAACCCCAGTATAAAAATGTAATAACTGGACCTGGAGGCAGTTTTTGAGGGGAACTTTGCTGTCTTCCCAGATCTATAATGAAGTACTTATGCATATTGCAATCCTTCTGTCTTATTCACAATTGACTATGGAAAGAGCACCTTGTATTCAGTAACACAGCTTCTCAGTCAACAGCAAGATACCTCTGGCACAAGATCCTCTGACCCTAAAAGCCATGCAGTACTTTCTCTTCTTCTTGGGTAGAAGACATGGAAAGACTTTTCACAGAAGAAGATATTCTGATGGCCAATAGAGACATGAAGAAATGCTCAAAATCACTGGCAATAAGAGAGATGAGTCAAAACCACAATGACATACCATCTTACTCCAGTAGCCATGGCAAAGTTTAACAGGACAGCAAGTAATAAATTTTGGAGAGGATGTTGAGTGATAGGAGTTCTTTTACATTTTTTTGTGGAATTTGTATACCAGTGATCATAGCAGTGTTATTGACTATCATAAGAACATGGAAACAGTACAAATGTCCAACCCAATTGAATGGATTGAGAAATTATGGTACATTCTTACAATGGAATACTACACAGCACACAGGAGCAATGATTTTGTGAATTATTACCTAACTTGGGAGTGACTGGAGAGCATTATGCTATGTGAACGAATTCAGTCCCCCAAGGACAGATAATTGTATAAGACCATTATTGTAGAATGTGTATGAGGATCCAAGGGAGCAGGAAGGGTGGGAGCAGAGGGATGAGGATGGGTGGGAGTGGGGTGGGATTGGGTGGTTAATCATTGGGTGGAGGGAGGTCTAGGTAAAGGAAATGGGAAAGATCTGGTGTGAAATGTATATGAACTTTGTAAGTAAATCAGTATAAAATTTTTTAAAAAAAATTTGTTGTTCAATGAATGAATGGCAATCCAAATTTTCTGTAAACTTTTGTTAAAATCACAATAAAAATAATATTAAAATAAAAAAAATTGTTGTTGTTGTTTTTAAGTGCCGTTGAGTCATAGGCAACTCATAGCGACCCTATGAACGAAAGTCCTTGACCCTTGCATGACTTTCATCCTCTCCAAGTTCATAGGGTTTCCAGAGGCAAGCTATTTACGGAAGTGGATGCCACTCCTACTTCCAAGCTTGTTTTAACCCAGGAGCCCCACCAAACACTGTCCATCATGGGTAATCATTATTACATTTGACACATCAGTGTCACAGTGTTCAGCTTCACAGCAACCACAAGTTACCTCTGTACGGCAAGTAGACACGCCAGGGCTATACAACCTACAAGAATGCTTAAAAAATTTAATAAAGACAAAAAAAGAGACTCAAAACTGAAAAAGAGAGACCAAATTACATAGGAAGTAAAACATTTGAGAAGGGAAAGTCGTTTCTGCTAATATGATGGTTAAATGAGATAGGGTCAGTATTTAAATAAGTGCTGGACACAAAGAAAAGTACCAAGAGAAAAATATAGGATCACATCTGTGCTTTCTCCTCCCGGAGGAATCTATATGGATTAGAACTAATTAAATTTTTAACTAGCAGTAAAATAATGATTGCATTTTTTTAAATTGAGGGAAAGGCAGGAAGAAAGAAGAAGACAGAGGAGCTAATTTGGAAGGGGAATGGGAAGGAGAAAAATTCACCTGGCTGAAGCATGCAGGATGGACGAAGACGTCTCCTTGGTAGCCTGGGGAGAGAGCTGACAAGGGCCAGCCTAACTCAGAGCCATAGTCATCAAGAGGAAGAGTATTTTCAATGCCATTTCAAGGGGGGACAATCAGATTCGTTGACTGATTGGACATGCTGCAGGACTAAGGATGAACATATCCTGAACAGATGATTTTGCAGAGACAGCTTCGCAGTAAAAATTGCTGTGTTCTCAACATCTGCATGCATCAGAGAATTACATCTGGATTCTTCATTTCCATGCCTTGATTTTAATCCTTGGGAAACTAGGCCTTGGGGTACTACTTGTGATTCTGAAATGGAATAAGTAATGATTTAATTCCCAGCCAGTAAAGGGCAATCCAAATGACTGGTTCCACCATTTCCCCAGGGCTAGTTTGTAACCTGGGACGGGAAAAAAAAGCTCTGTGTATTAAATCAATACAATCACTCACAAGTTAAAAAAAAAAAGGAAAAAGAAAAGGGAGGCATTGCTTTGGTGGCTATGATTATACAAGCTGTATCTGTGTCTTAGTGGTTTACTTTCTACAGATTAGGTAAGCCTGGGCACAGGTCTTCAATTAGTGGCGTCTGAGCAAATGCTTCAAGAAGCAATGACATAACCTACAAGTTTGATCATGATATCTCAGTGACCAGTGCTGCTTGGGAAAGACCAGCATGTAACATTTCACAGCACTCCTATGCTTTCTTTTTGTCAACATCAACAGGGGCATTCTTCAGAGCATGAGAACCTAGCCGTCCAGGGAAAGTATGTGTATGTGGGCCACCCAGAAGATACTTGGTTATTCTTCGATCTTTTCATGCTTGACCACACAGATAGAGAGATATCACTGCCTGGCCCTACATTTTTGAAACAGGATTAATACAGGGTATGTCTACAAAATACAATAAAGCAAGTATTTGTCATGATGTGTTATTCAGAATTAGCAGAAGAGCAAGGCTATGCCTGACTGAAAAAGTCACGTCACTGCAGATTTCACGGGCTGCCATTCTCCTGCTTCTCCACCTTTTTTATTCCTCTGCTTTCTCCCACTGCCTAAAGCAGATCTTCCAAAGTGCTGTCCTCAGCATTCTTCTGTTATTACTTCTATTTCTGTTTCCTTAGGGAGTTCAGGTGACTTAGTGACACTCAGTTCACATCCACCAGCTACTTAGCAGGAGAAAGATGGACAATCTTCTCCTTTGTGATTTACAGCCTCTGAAGACCCTCTGGAGGGTCAGCTATGAGTGGATTAAGACTCCATGGCAGTTTGAATCCACCAGATGCTCTGCCGGGGAAGGAGGGGCAATCTCCTCCTGTACCAGTCAGATCTGATTTGACGGTACACGCACACAAAAATAATAAAATAAAAAAATATTAAAAAAAAAAAGACTCCATGGCAATGACTCTCTTCTATGTTCTTATCTTTCACCTTTCTCCCAAATCCATATTTGTAGCTTTGATTTCTCCAGAGCTACCAGTCTAGAGTCCAATTCTGAGCAGGCATCTCCCCCTAGCTCCAGGCAACTGACCTAAAGCCAGTGTTTGTAAAAGTGAACGTACTGCTCTACCCATTTGATGCAGGACATCTCTCCTGAGTTCCCTTCATGACTGCTCTCCTTTCCACTAATGCTAGATTCGTAGGTTCATTTTTATCCTTCCTTCTCCAGAACTTCTACCCCTTTTATCCTAGACTTTTTACCCCAGTTCATTACTTCTCAACTCCAGATTTTATTTCTGATTCCAACTGTAACCACGTCCAGAGTGAATTCCCAAACTTCAGTTTTTCTTTTCCCCTTCACATCATTCAAATCATTGCCTTGCTCAAAAAAGTCTTTCAGGGTTTTTTTTTTTTCTTTCAGGGTTTTTGATTGCTACAGAATTAACCACATTCTAGTAAGCTGCTAGTTGTGTGTGTTCTACAAGTTTCCCCATGGTTTGTATTCTTTATAGAGTTACTTCTGGAGAATTTCTTAAAACTTGTCTTACTCTTTTGTACTTCAACCTGTATCATATTCTAGGGTTGTTGATGCTGTTGTTAGATGCTGGTAAGTCAACTACAACCCATAATGACTCTATGAACGATAGATCTGAACATAATCTAGCTTGTGCCACCTCTGACACGCATCAGCCCATTGCTGCAGTCACTATGTCAATCCACTTGGTTAAAGGTCTTTCTCCCTTCTACTAACCCTCTTACTTTTCCAAGTATAATTCCCTCTCCAAGGAATAGCATCTCCTACTAACAAGCCCAAAGTATGTGAGACAAAGCTTTGTCATCTTTGTCTCCAAGAAACATTCCAGTTGTACTCTCTCCAAGACATATTTGCTTCTTCTTTTGGCAGTCCATGAGAAGTTCAGTACACAGCTCTGTCATCCTTATTCATTGTCCAGCTTTCAGAGGCATAGCAAGTGTTAGGAAAGACCATGGCCTGAATCAGATAGATGCATCTTAGTCCTCAAATCACCATCATTGCTCTTCAATAATTTGGAGAGGTCTCAGACTGCAAATTTTCCCAATGCAATACATTTCCCAATTTTCTCACTGCTGTTACCAGAGGGTTGATTGTGGATCCAAGTAAGGTGAAATTGTTGACAGTATCAATCTTTTCTCCAGCTATCATGATATTGCCTATTGGTGCAATGTGAGAATTTTTGTTTTCTTGACATTGAGATGCAGTCCACACTGCAGGCTATAAGCACTTCAAGTCCTCCTCACTTTCAGCAAGCCAGGTGCGTCATCTGTGTAACAAAGGTTTTTGATGAGTCTTACTTTGATTTTGAGGCGGCATTCTTCACAGAGTCAAGCATCTCAAATAAAAAATACAGAGTAGTGAGTTCTAGACATTTACTATCTTTTGGGTAAAATAGTTCCTCATTTTGCATTGTTTCAATGTGGATGATATAAACTTTACTCAGAGTAACCTTGTTATTGTTGTTGTGTACCATAGCTGACCCTCTGGCAGGTTTTTAGAGGCAGTTAAGCGCATGGAAGGAGATTGCCCAGCCTCGAACAACATTTCTTTGGGACTTCGGCACAGCTTTTTGACACTAGGCCAGAAGAACTCCCCAAATTAACCATAAGAAGAAAGAAAAGATTTAAAAAAAAAAGGGTAACTATTCAGTTGACATAAACAAAATACCCAAGATTTATATTAGTTAGGCATGGCTACTTCTAAGATCTCAATGTAACATTAAAGGGTAAGTCTGTCTCTTATAAGGACAAAAAAGATGGTCACCCAATTCTGTATTTACTCTCTTTGCTTTTCCCAGCTGAAAGATGTTTTTTTTCCTTTTTAGTTCTGGCAAGGATACTGGTCCTGCTGAGGTTACATTCTCATCTCTAAGCAGAAGGGTAAGGGGAAATAGGTATATTATTTGGCTAAATTTATTTCATGTGTCTACCATGTGATAGAGAAATACAAATCAAAGAGAGAAGTAAGCTTTCTCCAAATTTCAAGGTATTGGTTCTCCCTGAAAAGACTAGAGGGATTCTTGTGCTTCTAGAAGGGTAGAGGTAGACTGTGAGAGACCCATGTGCAGGAGCTTGTGAGCACACACATAGATACACATATATTGTACAGTGCTTGTGAGTGCATTTAATAAAATGTCTCAACATCAAGAAAACAAAGATTCTCACCACTGGGCCGATTGGCAGCATCATGATAGATGGTGATGAGATTGAGATTGTTGACAGCTTCAGTTTGGTAGGCTCCACAGTGAACACTCTTGGTTCCAGCAACCAGGAAATTAAAAGACTAATTGCACTGGGAAAGTCTGCTGTCAGAGACCTCTCCAAAAGTACTGAAAAGCAATGATGTTAGTCTGGGGACTAAGGTGTAACTGATCCAGGCCATAGTCTTTGCAATTATCTGCAATGCATCAGAGAGCTGGACAATGACTAGGGATGAGAGAAGGAGAATTGATGCCTTTGAGCTGTGGTGCTGGAGAACAGCACTTAATATACCATGGACTGCTAGGAGAACAAATAGGTTTGTTCTGGAGAGGGTGAAGACATGCTGCTTCTTGGAGGCAAAGATTCTGAAGCTTCGTCAAACATACTTTGGACAAGTTGAAAGACTGGATCAGTCCTTGGAGAGGGACGTCATTCTTGGGAGGGTGGAGGGACAGCTCAGGAGAAGAAGACTCCATGAGATGAATTGATTCAGTCACTAGGTTAATGGTGGTAGGTGTATTGGAGACAGTGAGATTGGCACAGGATAGAGCAGGGTTTAGGGCTGTTGTACACAGGGTCACTATGAGTAGCAGGAGACTTGAGGGCACATAACAACAACAAACAGCAACAACATCAAAGGAGCTTAAACAATAGAGATCTTTAGTTAATTACCTCACCCAGATGAAAAGTCTAGTGGTAAAAAAATCTGCGCTGCAGTCCTGAGAACACATGTTCGGATCCGCTTGCCGCTCTGTGGGAAAAGAATGGCCAAACTTCTGCACTCCGTCTGAAAACGTTCTGACTCAATGGTGCACAACAAGCAAAAGTCTTGAGATAGACAATGCCAATAGCATGAAGTGATTATTTTCCATATTCGCTTCAAATCACAAAATAGCTAAGCCAGCTCCCAACACTATACCTCAATAGGATAAAATCACAAGCAGGAAGGCAAGGTCAGAGAGGTCTTAGGTGCTATCTCTTCCAGCACCCTGCAAGGGCACTTTCCTCTCATTGGCAAGAATTCCATTACACTCAGGCCCTTCTCGGAAATACCGCCGTTTGTCCCCTGGGTTACATAGAATGGTTGGTACTTTTAGGAAACAAGGTGTTTCCATTATTGTGCCAATCCATCTCTTTGAGATTTCTTTTTCTGACCTTGTTTTGCTCAGCTTGATAACTTTTCCCAACCACTGACCCCTCCTGACAACATGACCAAAATCTGTGAGCAAGGTTTTACCTTCCTTGCCTCTGAGGAGCACCCTGGTTTCACTTCCTCTAAGACAGACTTGTTTGTTCTTTTGGCAGTCCTTGGGATGTTCTGTACTCTTTGCCAACACGTTTAAATGTTTACTGTTATTTTCTCCTAATTTCCACCTAGATCCTCTCTGGTCAATCAAATGCCCTGCATTCCGTAATGGGTCAGTAATACCTAACTGTCCGAATTTGTTTTGTTTTCTTTTACATTTTATTGAGATTAGTTTTCACAAATGCATTCCATTGATTTACTTTCTCACACACATCTTCGTGTATCATTTGCAATTTATTCCCTTTCTATGGAAACCCAGGGGTGGGGAAAATAAGATTCACACAAATTTTAGAGTTGAGAGGAGTTCCAAGATCAAGTAAATCACACATGAAAGAAAAGACAACTTAAAGAATTTCAATTATTTGATTAGAGTCACGGATGCTTCAGTTTCTTGTCCAGACCCTATGTTTTCAATATATCCTTGGAATTGATGTTAGAATTCCAGTTCCCTTTCCCTGCCTCCACATCTTTGCCTACAATCTTTGTCAAATTTCTAATATGCACTTGTCTGAAGAGTTCAAATTGTAAAAGAAAGAAAGGAAGAGGAGCTGGTGATAGTTCTAAATTGTTTAACTATCTGAATACACTCCTGAGAGAGTAATTCAGTTAAGACCTAATATAATCTGCATTTTCATTTTCACAAAGAAATATTTCAGAACAAAGAATCTTGCAGTATAGTCTTTAAAAAATTAACATAATGATGAAAATTTAGGTAAGTTTCATGATCTCTAATATTTTCTAATTATTTATTTAACATTTCTACAGCTTTTTTACAGCTCTGACTACACAAATAATTAGCTTTAGTCTGAAAATCTCATCTTCTAGTAGAGTGTAGGAAAAGCTTTCTTACATGAGCATTGGTGGTTCAGTGGTAGAATTCTCGCCTGCCACGCGGGAGGCCCGGGTTCGATTCCCGGCCAATGCATGCCAAACCTTTTCCTGGGGGTTCAACTTTTTCCCGCCTAAACTTGTTTCCTTTGTGTTATATTGTAGATGCCAAACGTATATTCAACAAAGGTGGTTAAACCGCGACATTTTGTAAATAAAGCATTGCAAATCAAGCAAGACTGATTTTCACTTTCACTTTTACTTTGAGCAATCAAAAGAGCTATTACGCCCCCCCCCCCCCAATCCTTTTAGGTCAGCCTTTAATACTTAGAGAATATAAGAGCAAGAGAGAAATCCATACAATGAGATATCATGTGGTGTATAAAGAAGAAAAGAGATTTTAATTTTTTTAGAAAAAGTTACAGGCTGCTTGGAGATGCCGGGGATTGAACCCGGGACCTCACACATGCGAAGCGCGCGCTCTACCACTGAGCTACATCCCCCAGCCGAGCAATTGGCTTCTGGTAAACCTATTCGTTGAGACAAATCAGCGCGTCAAATTACCACAATAAAGTTCCAAGAGCCTGTGAGATGCTTCCGAAACGCGTCTCTTGGGTAACTCGTTCCTGTCTTAACGCTACTTCTCGAGATCTTATTGAATGAGCTCGCTGCCAAATACAGACCAAGGTCAGAGCCACCGTGACGACCCGCTCACCGGCCCCTCAGCTGGGCGGCTAGGACGCAGGTTGGAGCATTAATCGCCTCCGGCAGGAGAGGCAAGTCGGCTGCACCAGCAACCGAGAACCCGGACGCCGCCGCCCGCCGGGCCTGCGACTGCGCGGTCCCCGCAGACCAGCGCGCAGACCGACCGGGCATGGGGGACGCGCCGCGAGCGGTCCTCCAGGCATCCAGGCGTGTTCTACTCTTCAAGAGGAGTCGTGGGGCTTCCTGTTCGCTTCCGAAACTTTATGGACTTTCCTGACGCACTGTCCTCCCCGCAGCGGCTTAGTAAAAGAATCCCCGTAAAATCTCCACTTTGCAGGGGATACAGCCAACTCTTGGCCATGAAACTGATTTCACAGCGTCCTCTTCATTGTCCTGGGGGCCAAATTGAAAGAAAGAAATGACATCTTCACCCTACTTCGCAGCCTAATCATGTATTATAAACGGCGATGAAATAAGGGTAGGAACGCCGATCAGGATGAATTTTCCTCGTTGATGTTTACACCTTGGGCCAGTCTATTTACTGTAATAGTCGTGGAAGTCCCTGAACCTTGCTAATGTCCCTGAACCCTCTCTAACGACTAATTTCAGCGCCAGGCCCAAATGAAAAAAGATGTACCCAGAATCTTGTTCTAGTTGGCCGAGTGCTAGGATGAACTAACTTACTTTAGAGTGAAGTCACGTGCTTGGATTTTTCTGGGGTGTAGTTTAAGAGGGCAACACTCCAGGCGATCAAAGACTGGGTGGTAGAAATCATGGGTGCAAAGGAGAGACCTAAGGTCGCTAGGTCACCATCAGCCCAGCGGCAGGACTGATCCCAGCAGAGCTCAGCCAGGGCATAGAATTATTTTTTTTTTCCCAGTTCCTCAGAGCACTCCTGATCAGTGATGTGGCCAGTAGGCCAAAAGTCAGAGCAGAAAATAGAAATTTCAAAATACTCTGGGTAAACCACAGGCATCATAATCAACAGAATAAAAAAAAAAAAAAAGAAAGAAAGAAACCAACGCTATCCGTGTCTACTTTCAGTAATTTAAACAAATAATGGCTCATAATCAGATTTGGGACTTGACCGGAACAAGCAACATGCTGATCTAATATAACTACAATACTTTTTTTTTAAACCCACGTCAGTGGATAATCATAGAAGAATCCACTCCAAACCGGAACATTTCCCAATCAACCCCTGCATTCCATCCAGAGGCACTGAAATATAAACATCTTCAGTAGATTCTGAAACAAGAGGCAGAGGGTCAGTCATCTCCTCACCACAAAATTTTCACCCGCATACCTTTCAATTATTATTCAGATGACGCTGAAGGCAGCAAATTTTGCCTCTGGTGACCTCCTTTTAATGTCCTTTTAGGGTCTTTCCTGGTTTATATCTTATATTGCCTGAGGCACCCCCTTTCTGGGCCACCTTTGTCAGATAATTCTAAAATATCAGAACTAAACACAGCTGAGAGAAGCACATCCTTCTCTCATGCTCACTCAGAAGACAAGAACTTGATTTCATGGCCGGGAGTGATCCAAAGGAAGGCCCTAAATCAGTGGACTTTGTGGTGGCTGCCTGAAGAGGGAAAACAGGATGTGCACTTTTGGAATGACAGTGCCTTTCTGGAAAACTCCTCACATCACATCTGTTCTATATGTAAATAAAACCGACTCAGCTCTCCTCATAGATAAAGAGAGGCTCAGACTGTATTACCCGCAACTGAAATTTTTCTTCTCCATATCTTTCTAGCGTTGAGGACTCTCCTTCATAGGGTCGCTATGAGTCGCCTGCGACTCGACGGAACTTAACAACAAACAACGTATCTTTCTTGGTTGTGGACAAATTTCCCCAAGTCAGTCAGTCTTTCTCTTTCTCTGTCACACATCTCTCTCTCTCTTTCTCACACACACACACACACACACACACACTAACTCGCCTGACCTTAGGTCTTCTTTTGAAGCAGATGACATTTCTCTTTGGCCCTATTCCCACATTCCCTTTCAAAATTCTTGCTTTAGCTCTTGGCACTCTTTGTCTAGCAAATGTTGAGCATCTTCCTTCCCTCTTTGCTGACTGTGAGTTGAGCTAAGATATTTATCTCTAGTCCAGGCAGTGGTTCTTAGCCCTGATTGCCCTTTAGAATACTCAAATGAGCTTTTAAAAAATGTTGGTTCTTTAAAAAAAATAAAACTTTTAAAAAATTGTTCTTACTTAGACCAATTAAATTAGAATATCTTGGGGTGTAATTCAGGCACAGATAACTTTTCTAACTCTCAGGTGATTCTGTTATGCAGCTAGAACTGAAAATCATTGACTCCTTATATTTCAATAAATTGGTGAAACTTCATCTCACATACTTTGGACATATTGTCAGGAGAGGCCCATCCTTGGAAAAGGACATTATGCTGAGAAAGATGGAGAATCAGAGAAAGAGAGAAAGACCTTCAAATAAATGAGTTTGAGCAGCATAGCAGACAGAGATTGTGAGGATCGTGTAGGATAGGGCAAGGTTGAGATCTGATGTTCACTGAGTCGCTGAGTCATAGCAACATTGCTAGACCAGGGAGATCTGGTGGCCTTGACCACGGGAAATTGCACTGTTAAACAAAGACTGTGCCTTTCTGGCAGTTTAAATACATCAGCTCAGAGAGAGAAAGATGGACATCTTCTACCATGCAATTTATAGCCTTAGAAACTGAGTGATAAGTCACCTATGGGTCAATTCTGATTCAATAGCAGAGAGAGAGAGAGCTAGTTGTTTTCAAACTTACTTTGATTGAAAGTACCTGTAAGCTTTTAAAAAACATTATTGCAGTACCTATTTAAGCAACCTGAGTGACTGGTTAATTAACTTAAGTAAGTTGCTAATGTGCTCCACTGCCTAATCAAAAGTTGGAAGTTCAAGTTCTCTCAGAAAAGCATTGGAAGGGCTGGGAAGAAATTTTGGGCAATGATATATCTTATAAGGATTTAATACCTAAAATATAGAGAAACTTCAACATTTCAACAACAAAAAGACAAGCTATTCAATTTGAGAACAGGAAGAAGACATGAAACAGACACTTCACTGAAGAAGTTGTTCAGGTGACTAACATTCATGAAGAGACACTTCCAATCATTAACCTTTAGAGATACACAATCCAAAATTATAATGAGACAACATCTCACGTCTGCAAAAAGAATGCTACTAGTAGGGTGTAAAATGGTGCAACTGATATGGGAAATGGTCTCACGCTTTCTCAAAAAGCTGGAAACCAATATTTTACAATCCAGCAGTCCCAGTCCTAGAGAAATAAGAGCAAATATATGAAGAACTATGTTCATTGTAGCATTATTTTCAATAACAAAAAAGGGAAAACAATCTAAGATCCCATCAGTGGATAAATAGAATTTGGTGTATGTTAAGTGCAAAAGAATAGTCTACAACTGTTATAGTATAATGATGAGCCTACAGAACAAAATTTGAATAAATCTAGAGTACTTTATGCTGACTAAAATCAACTGCAAAAGGGCAAATATTGTATGAAGTCATTTTTATAACAAAAATGAAGAGTAGATATACACCCACAGAGTAACATTATTTGACAATTAACAGTGATATTAGTACGGGGTGAGAAAGAGGATCACTTACTAGGTACTGCTGTTATTTGCTGTTGAGTCAGAATTAACTCAAAAGAGTCAGCTAGTTCAGAGGTAATTTATTACACAGGAGGAGACTGATTGTACATCCTTCTCCCAGGAGCAGCTGGTGGATTGGAACTGTGTGCCTTTGGGGTTACAGGATAACTTCTTACCATTAGATATATGTTAATGATGGTAAAGAAAGACAATACAATCTTGATGAACCCAGCAAGTCAGCATAATGTGTCAAAGTAAATAAAGACAGTAGATGTATGCAAGAATAAAGAACAATGAGAGCTGGACAATGAATAAGGATGGTACAGGAAGAATTGATGCCTTTGAACTGTGGTCTTGGAGAAGATTGCTGAATATCCCATGGACTGGCAAAAGAACAGACAGATGTTTTGGAGAAAGTGCAGCCAGAGAGTTCTTTATAGGCATGGGGATGAAGCTTCATGTCACAACTTGGGCATGTTGCTAGGAGCAACTATTCCTCATAAAGGGACATCATGCTTGGAAAGGTGGAAAGGATGGCAAAGACGAGGAAGACTCTCAAGCAGATGGGTTGACACAATGATTACAGCAATGGTCTTGGGTATGTCAGAGATTGTGAGGATGTCATAAGATAAAACAGGGTTCAAAGCGTCACTAGGAGTCATACTCAACTCGACAGCATCTAACAACAACAACATGGTAAAAATCTAGAACATAGACAATTTCTGTTAAAACAGTAATCAGAAAAATTTGTGAGTTATTACACTGGTATTTATTTACACGCTGTTCATGGGGGGATACAAGAGTACATGGATATGTATATATAGATAGAGTTGGGGGTATTTGTACTTGTTACATATGTAGAGATCTATATTTGTTCCCATCCCAAAGAAAGGTGACCTGACAGAGTGCGGATATTATCGAACAATATCACTGATATCACAAACAAGCAAGATTCCACTAAAGATTATACAAAAATGACTGGACCAGCATATCAACAAAGAACTGCCTGGAGGGCAGGTTGGGTTTAGAAGAGACCTAGGGAAATTATAGCAAATGTCAGATGGATCTTGGCTGAAAGCAGAGAGTACCAGAGGAATGTCTGTGTTTCATTGACTATGCAAAGGCATTTGACTGTGTGGATCACAACAAACTGTGGCTGACTCTGAAAAGAATGGGAATCCCAGAATACTTGATTGTGCTTATGTAATACAGGAGGCAGTTGTCAGAACAGAGTAAGAAAACACTGCATGTTCAAAATTGGGAAGAGTGTGCGTCAAGGATATGCCATATCTCCATATCTTCTCTATCTATATTCAAAACAGATTATCCAGGAGGCTGGGCTCTATGAGGAGAAGTGTGGCATCAGGACGTAGAGTCGTCAACAATCTGCATTATGCAGATGACACAACCCTGCTTGATGAAACTGAAGCACTTGCTGCAGAAGGGGAAGGACTGTATCAAGAAGACAAAGATTCTCACCACTGGACTGATTGGCAACATCATTATGGATGGTGAAGAGACTGAGATTGTTAATAGCTTTAGTTTGCTTGGCTCTACAATCAACACTCTTGGTACCAGCAGCCAGAAAATAAAAAAGACAAATTGCAGTGGGAAAGTCTGCTGTTAGAGACCTCTCCAAAGTACTGAAGAGCAACAATGTCAGTCTGGAGACTAAGGTGCACTTGATCCAAGCCATAGTCTTTGAAATTACTTTTTATACACCAGAAAGGTGGACAATGACTAGAGATGATAGGAGAGTTGATGCCTTTGAGCTGTGGTGGTGGAGAAGAGTATTAAATATATCATGGACTGCTAGGAGAATAAACAAGTTCATCCTAGAGAGAGTGAGAACATACTGTTCCTTGGAGGCAAGGATTCTGAAGCTTCATGTGACATACTTTGGACATGTTGCAAGACAATACCAATCCTTGGAGAGGGACGCCATACTTGGAAGGGTGGAGGGACAGTGCAAGAAAGGAGGACCCTCGATGAGATGGATTGATTTAGTGACTGGGGTAATAAGGGTAGATGTGTCTGAGACAATAAGATTGGCACAGGATAGAGCAAGGTTTAGGGCTTTTGTACATAAGGTCACTATTAGTCACAGGCGACTTGACAGCACATAATAACAACAATAATATAAAACTTCTTAGATACATCCAAACTCATCTTTGTACTTGATTATTGGGCTTGAAAATGAAGGAACATAGTTTTGATGAACATTTAGTTCCATTGACCTAACATACTTCATAAAGAAAATATCCTACCTCCTACTTTGGTAAGAAATGATTAGTGTCTTCAGAGCTTGAAAACACTGCTCAAGATACAATTCCCGGCCTTTTCCCACCTGGAGCAAAGGGGAATGAAGGCAACAATAAAAAAAAAGAAACCACCTTAAGAAATGTGTCCATAGGACTAACAGCCCACACAAACTACCTTTTCTTCTAACCTAAAACTAGAAATACTAGTTGGTGCCCAGCTACCACCACCAAGAACCCTGACCAGGGATATCACAGTTAGGATGAGAGGAAAAAAAAAAAATAGAATAAAACTCAAGTTCTTAAAACTTCCTAGACTGTACTACAGAGACTAGAAGAAAGTACAAGTCTAGTGTCCCTAGAAACATCCCTTAATTGGAACTGAAGTGACACTTAGAGTTCACCTTTTAGCCAAATAATTCACCTGATCCTTAGAATGGTCATGTTTATGAGAAAATGAGTAGCATTTGTCCCAAAACAAAGATGAGAAGGCAAAGAAGAATAGAGAATCTCGAGAAAAGGAAATAAGGAATGGGGGAAATTCTGACACAGTGAGTGGAGCATAGCAAACAGGATAAATTTATGTATAAATTGATGAATGAGAAGTCAACTTACTCTCTAAACTTTCACTGAATAATAAAATGTTCCAAAATAAAGCCTTTTAAAGCACAGTCCTAATCTGCCACTTGAGAAGTCACCATGGTTTTTAATTGATCCAAGTGTAGACGGAGCATAAGATTTTTAAAAGGCTCCCTGAGGACCTAAAACAGCAAACAACTGCACCCAAGTCTAAATCTTCTCAAGTTCTTCTCCCAGTTGTATAAGGTGTTGAGATTGCCACAATTCTGCAAGTGGAGAGCTCATTGCCCAGAGCCTCTCACACTTGGGAATTAGCACTGCAGGAGGAAGAAAGAAGCAGGCTCATTCCAACTTCTCCTTCTTTTCCTCCATATAAAATAAAACTAGTGGAGGCAATAATCCAACGGCTAAAAACAAGTACTTCTAAATCTAACATAACTCCCATACTGCATGAATGGATTCTTCAAGTTGGGGTATCCCTGCAGATTTGCCAGTACTTGGAATGATTTGAGAAGAGGCTTCAGAATGGTTAGGCTGAGAATAATATGCACTTGGCAAATGGAAATGTCCAAAACTTTGACTCCTTGGATTAAAAAGTACTGGCTTACTTGAATCAGTAGGTACAGAAAAAGACAGTTTTAAAAAATATATTATTTTACTCCACAGAGTCACAACTCTTGGCAATTCTTCATCACAACAGTTAATTATCACAAATAATAAGCAAAGGACCAAAAAAAGAGGTATTCGTTCCATTTAATTAATAGAAAATTAATAAACATTTCTCTTTTCAATGAGTACCCCGAAGTGAAAAATTATAGAGATCATAATTTGCATTTGAATTACAAGTATTTATTGAACCATAAGCTAGATCCTACTTGGAAAGATGCAAATTCTATAATTTAGATTCTGGTTACAAATAGATAGAAACAGAAGGAAGTACATATTTAACATGACATTTAAGAGGAAAGAGATGTTAACAAAAATGCCATGCTTCTAGAAATTATCAATGGTCAATCAGTTTAAATAAGAGTATTTAAGGAAAAGAAGGAGAATTTGAAAAGTTTTCTGTGTGTGATATGTAGGATAAAATAATTGAATTATATTTCTTCTGTAGTTATCATGATATTGTTTATTATATTATTGATGACAATTCCAACAATTATAAAGATAGTGCAGAGTGGGGCAATGTGTTCTTCTGTTGTGTATAAATAATTCTACAGCAACTAACGGCATATGTGATATGGAGGAATTTTTCCAAAGGATATATACCCAACCACAGAAATTTCTGTAGTCTTACAGTGTTAAGCCATTCAGGAAAATCAGGAAATAGAACAAATATTTTCTTACTATTGTCTCTGGCCGAGGTCTTATTTGCTGACTAACATTGTTGATGTTGATTAGTGTTGTTGAGTTGGTTCTGACTCATAATGACTTTATAAATGTTGCTCCACCCTATGGCATCCTCACAATTGCTGCGGTATTTGAACACATTGTTTGGCTTGATATTTAAAGTGCATTAGCGCAAAAGGCTTAGGGATTCATGTGCCCTCTGTGAATCAAAAAAAGTCTAGAGTTCCTAAGAATTTTCGATGTTGTTCTGTATTTACCCCCTTTTGGTAAGAGTTCTTCTGTGTAATCTTTGATCAAAGTAATCAGGAATGGTAGCCAGGCAGTACCCTAGTCTCCTGGTCTGAAGGCGAAGAAGGAAAATATTCATAAAGGCTGTTAGCCACACACATTATATCCTCTTCTATTCCTAATGCTCCTTCTTCTTGTGTTGTTTCAGGTGAATGGAGATCAACTGTACCTTGGATGCCTGTTTGTAAGCTTAGAAAACTCTTTGGAAAAATAATATAGCTACTCATTGCTACAGAGTAATTTCTGATTTATTATTTGGCATTGTTATGTAGCATGGAGGCAGAACCAAATAATACATAGCTGACCCTCCAGCTGGTTTTTAGAGACAGTTAATCCCAGTCTAGGAGACTGTCCATCTTTCTCCTACAGAGCAGCTAGTAGATTTTACCACATACCTTCTAGTTGGCAGTGCAATAACTTAGTATTAAGCCACCCAAGCTTTTTTCTGGAGATTGATCGAACATGCAATTAAGATGCATTGATAATAATGGGTGACTGGAATGCAAAAGTCGGGAACAAAGAAGAAGATTCAGTAGTTGGAAAACATGAACTCAGTGACATAAATGGAGGTGGAGAGAGAATGATCGAATTTTGCACAATCAATGACTTATTCATAGCAAATAAAATTTTTA